>NW_026943820.1:1057500-1245000 GCF_035594765.1 Anolis carolinensis
CATACTGGAGTTCTATAACAGACGTTGTAGATCTTCTTCTGGACGTGCACAGACTACGTTGTCATCGGCATATTGGAGTTCTATAACAGATGTTGTAGCTCTTTTTCTGAATGCGCACAGACTATGTTATCGTTAGCATACTGGAGTTCTGTAAGAGACGTGATTATATTGCCTCTGTTTATGTGATTGTCTTAGTCAATTGTTATGGGCTTTTTTTGTATTTTTATAGTGTTTTACAGTGTTTTCAGTATTTTCCGTATTTTATTGTATAATGTTTTATGCTGATTTTATATTGGAAACCGCCCTGAGTCCCTTTTGGGAGAGAGGGCGGTATACAAATAAACTTTTACTTACTTACTTACTTACTATAGGTCTTCTGAATGAGCACAGACTACATTATCATCAGCATATTGGAATTTGATAACAGACGTTGTAGGTCTTCTGAATGCACATAGACTACGTTATCATCAGCATATTGAAGTTCGTTAACAGACGTTGTAGGTCTTCTGAATGAGCACAGACTACGTTATCATCAGCATATTGGAGTTCGATAACAGACGTTGTAGATCTTCTGAATGAGCACAGACTATGTTATCATCAGCATATTGGAGTTCTATAACAGATGTAGGTCTTCTTCTGAATGAGCACAGACTATGTTATCACTAACATACTGGAGTTCTATAAGAGACGTTGTAGGTCTTCTTCTGAATGAGCACAGACTACATTATCATCAGCATATTGGAGTTCCATAACAGACGTTTAAGGTCTTCTGACTGCGCACAGACTACATTATCATCGGCATATTGGAGTTCTATAACATGTAGCGGCCTTGGTTTTGGCTTTCAGTCTGCTGAGGTTAAATAGCTTTGCATCTGTCCGATAGATGATTTCCACTCTGGTGGGAAGATTGGAGGGGAGAGGTTGGAGGGCGAAGTGGTTCGCTGTGGATAAACTGTGTCTGGTGTGTTATTCTTGCGTTCCTTCAAGTTGTTTCCAAATGATGGTGGCAGTAAGATGATGCCATCACGGAGTTCTCTCGGCAAGATTTGCCTTCCAGTGAAGCTGAGAGAGTGTGACGTGCTTAAGGTTTTGTGAGGAGAGACTCAAGCCCAGGTGCTTAGAGCCGTAGCCTGACGCTGGGTCTCAAATTGCAAGAAGTGGGTAGCAAAGAGGACAGCTGTTTGGGGAGGAATTTCGCCTTGGGAAGCGTGGAAAGGCTTCTTGCCCGAGCTTGCCCTGCCTATTCCTCGGAGACCTTCTTTTTTGCAAACACAACATTGATGTTCCAGCTCCTTCTCTCCTCCCTTCCTTCCCCCTTTTCAGCAGCTGTCATCTGATCCTGTCTTTTTCTCTCCTTGGCTTTGAAAAGCCCACTCCCCCTCTCTTTCTCTCAATCTCTCGCAGCGCCAGATGTTGAAACAAAGGTCTAAAAATAATCTTTCCATCTCTCTTTCCAGGGTGGCAAAGCCTCCAAAGAGACAAGAGCCGAGGATTTGGAGAGCAAGAAAGTTCTCGGCGGCAAAGAAGAAACCCTTTTTGGGTCCCCAGTCCAAAACTTTGGCAAAGTTTTGGTATTTTTCCTTGGAGCCGGACCAAAGCGACCAACTTCTCTCTTTTTTTTTTTTCGCTTCTGAAAAAAATCAATTGCCTGGTCCATCCTCTCCATATTTTGGATTTTTTAAAACTTTTCCTTATTTTTTTTTTTTTTATCGCTCTCTTTCTCATGTTGTGAGAAGAGGACGCATTTGGCTGCAAGGAGCTGAGATGGAAGGCAAACGACACACTGGTTCCAAGACTTTTGGGTTGGTTTTGTGTCTCGTACTATTTTTGCTTTTATGCACGCCTTTAAAGTGTGCCAAGCGACGCTGGAGACGGAATCCGCACCTGAAGCCGGGAGAGAAATACGACGTGAGTAGTAAAGATAAGAAAAGGGCATCCTATCACAGGATGATCAAGCGGGAAGTGGATTTGTTTGGACCACAACACTTTGGAAGGAGGATGCTGAGCATGATGATGATGATGATGATTATTATTATTATTATTATTTATTTTTATAAAGTGGGGCATATATATATATATATATATACTAGCTGTGCCTGGCCACGCGTTGCTGTGTTGTTGTCTGGTGGTGTTGGTGAGGAATTGTTGAGGTGGTGGTGGTATTGAATGTCTGTTGTATGGCTGTCTTTATGTTTAGTATGCACACTGAAGTGGATTACATGGCAGTGTGGAGTCAAGATAATCCAGTTCAAAGCAGAGAATATAAGATTCTAAATGGGTTACATAGATGTGGAAGGGCCTTGAGTCTACACTGCCATATAATCCAGTGCAAATTAGATAATCTGTGGAAGAGGCCTAAGTGAGGCCTAACTGTGCCTGTCCCCTGGGCTGAGTGGGTTGCTAGGAGACTAAGTGGGCGGAGCTTAGCCTTCAAACTGGCAGCAATTGGATAAAAACTATTATTCCTCTCCCTGTAATTAGGACTTTATTTTTCTTTTCTTTTTGTTGTATCAACCTAGAGGCGTGGATGATGGGTTGTGTTGTCAAATTTCAAGGTTGGGGGGCCTGTAGTTTTGTTGTTTTGTCCGCTGCCCTGATGCCATCACTCTTTTATATATATAGATATATATCTGTGGAAGGAACCCCGGTAGCGAAGTGCATTAAAGCACTGAGCTGCTGAATTTGCAGACCGAAAGTCCCCAGGTTCAAATCCGGGGAGCGGAGTGAGTGCCCGCTGTTAGCTCCAGCTCCTGCCAACCTAGCAGTTCAAAAACATGCAAATGTGAGTAGATCAATAGGTACCGCTCCGGCGGGAAGGTAACGGCGCTCCATGCAGTCATTACGTTAACATGACCTTGGAGGTGTCTACGGACAACGCCGGCTCTTTGGCTTAGAAATGGAGATGAGCACCAACCCCCAGAGTCGGACACGACTGGACTTAACGTCAGGGGAAACCTTTACCCTTTTATATCTGTGGAATGATGTCCAGAGTGGGAGGAAGAACTCCTGTATGTTGGAGGCAAGAGTGGATGTTGCCGTGAGCCACCTTGATTAGCACTGAATGGCCCTTTCGTCAGCATTGCAAAGCCCAGTTGGCATTTCCTTGAATGTGGGAGGCATGCTTGGAAAACAAGGCCATATTATATATATCTGATGTGCTGGCGGAAGAAACCGTTCCTCTTGCAAGAGGTGTTTCCTTGAAAGCCCATTTCCCCCCATTGTGAGCAAGGGCCACTAAGGACGGAAGGAAGGAAGGAAGGAAGGAAGGAAGGAAGGAAGGAAGGAAGGAAGGAAGGAAGCCATCCGAGGGCAGGCCAGAGGGCTCGCCCGCCCGAGAAACGGACAAGGTTTCAAAGGGGTGAGTTGGGGAGGGAGTGGCTGATTATTATTATTATTATTATTATTATTATTATTATTATTATTATTATTATTATTATTATTATTATTATTATTATGGAGAGGGAGATTTGGAGGAGACTGCGAGGCCCTAAGACTCTACCCATGGGCATTTTCACACAGTTTAGTTTTCCTAGTAGACCTTCACAACCAGATAGATAGATATTAGATAGATAGGAGCCTGTGGTGGTGCAGGATGTCAAAGTACTCAGCTGCTGAACTTGCGGACCGAAAGGTCGCAGGATCGAATCCAGGAGAGGGGACTGAGCACCCGCTGTTAGCCCCAGCTTCTGCCAACCTAGCAGTTCGAAAACATGCCAATGTGAGTAGATCAATAGGTACTGCTCTGACAGAAATGGAAACACCACTCCATGCAGTCATGCCAGTGGCCACATGACCTTGGAGGTCTATGGACATGAAAATGTTAGTAGATCAATAGGTACTGCTCCATCAGGAAGGTAACGGCACTCCATGGAGTCATGCCAATGGCCACATGACTTTGGAGATGTCTATGGACAATGCCGGCTCTTTGGTTTAGAAATGAGAGATGAGCATTAACTCCCAGAGTCGGACACAACTGGACTTAATGTCAGGGGAAACCTTTGCCTTAATAATAATAATAATAATAGAATCATAGAATAGTAGAGTTGGAAGAGACCTCATAGGCCATCCAGTCCAACCCCATTCTGCCAAGAAGCAGGAAATCGCATTCAAAGCACCCCCGACAGATGGCCATCCAGCCTCTGCTTAAAAGCCTCCAAAGAAGGAGCCTCCACCACAGTCTGGGGCAATAATAATAATAATTCTGCCAATCTAGCAGTGCAAAACATGCAAATGTGAGTAGATAAATAGGTACAGCTCCAGAAGGAAGGTAACATTGGTGCTCCATGCAGTCATGCCAGTGGCCACATGACCTTGGAGGTGTCTAGGGACAACGCCGGCTCTTCGGCTTAGAAATGGAGATGAGCACCAACCCCCAGAGTCGGACATGACTGGGCTTAATGTTATGCTGTGTCCGTAAGCTGTTCTTAGCCAAGGGTGGGAAGCCTTCTTGTTGTCAGACTGCAAGTCCCAGCCAGCCCATGAGAAAGAGTGCTGGGAGCTGTGATCCAACACGGATCTCAAGCCAGGCATTGCTGCTGTGGCTACACAGTGCCATCTAGTGGTCCCTCTGAGTAGCACAGATCATACTGTAGGAACTGAATAAATAATATGGACTCAAATCTGACGCTCACATTTTTGGGGGGACCAAATTGCCTTGCTAAAAGAATTCTAAGCAGGCAAAAACTATAATGTGCATGATTTTCGGCTAAATTACGAAGAGGGCACTTTTTGCTGCTGCGCAAAAACTTTTCTTGGTTTCGGGGTTTTGGAAACGAAGGTGCGCATTAGATTTGAGTAAGTGCGGTAGTGCTGAGGAGTGGAACCAAGCGCAACCGGACTCTGTGTTTTCCCCTCTCTTTCAGGACTACGAGTTCCCCCTCCACTCTCACGGGGCGCCCTACCAAAAGAACGACCGCTGCCCCCCTCCGCCGCAGACGCTGCCCGACCGCGCGTGCGAGGTGCCCAGCTGCCGCTCCGACTCCGAGTGCGAGAGGCACAAGCGCTGCTGCTACAACGGGTGCATCTACGCCTGCTTGGAGTCGGTGCCGCCTCCTCCCGGTACGGCAACCTCTCCGTTTTCCAGGCAGATCATAGCCTGAACTGTCCTCTGCACAAAACTATTGTTTAACATAGTCACATTGGCACATTTAACCCAGGCAGTCCCCAAGTTACAAACAACACAGGTTGGAAATGTTGGAGGTTATAGATGTAAATAAAGATAAGCTTTAGTACAGTTTCTGAACCAAAATATACCCTGCAGTGTCATAAAGTGTCACTCAGGTTTGTGTAACAAGTAACAGTAACTTGACTTCAGTTCAAAAGATCGAACAGAGCAACAATATATACAGCAGTCTCTCTGAATTCCTACAGAGAACAGAGGGAATAAACTGTTGTGACTCAGCTGGAACCTCAGAGTGACTCTGATGGGGATTATGGGATTCCGGTTCAAAATCAGGTTGAAAATGTTGTGGGAAGATGAGGAACAAAGAGTGCAAATTCATTTTCCCACAGCAAGGAATGATGTTGCTGATACTGAAACTAGCCAGGTGCAGATTGACTTAGAAAAGGAAGACAGTTCTCAGTCCGATAGCAAGCAGGCTGACACAAACGAGCAGTCCAACCTTGATGAAATGGAATCTTTAGATCGGGCTGAATTCAGGGTTCAAAGGAGTGTGAGAATAGCAAACAAGAAGGAGGTTAGAGGCCAAAGAAATGCTTTCATGCTTTGCAAAGGGTATTAAAAGCAATGTGTTTGGAGACAAACCTTTGTCAAAGCAACTTTTCGTTCAATCAAGAAGCAAGCTCTCGTTTTCCTGGATTATCTTGCAGCCTTTGTGTTCATGTTTTTGGGACTTTGTCATGCTCTATTGGGACTTTGTTTATTCCTCGTGAATTCCAGTATTATTTTCTAAGGCTTTATTTTGCAACGATATTTTGGAACTTTACTTTCGCTTTTAGAGAACCTTTTTATCTTCTATTTTTCTAATAAACTAAAAAGACTTCAACCTGTGTGCAGTTTGGTGTATATTGCAAGTTGAAGCTAATCTGAGGTGCGACATAAACAGTCTTTTTAAGCAGTCTTTAAATACGCTTCATTTGCCTCAAAAATAACCAGGCAGCGCTCTGTAGCCAATCGGTTGTCTTTTTGGACCTCTGAAGGACTTAAATCCTATTGTGCATGGAAAACCTAGGAATGTCTCCCCAGTGGAAACCGGGGTTATTCTTGCCCTTTTGCATTCCAATTTGGTCTCTTTTGCAAAGTCCTAGATTGGCTGGTGCAGCCGAAACCGCGCTGGTTGGGAGGGAATGGCTGGCTGCTGGATGGACCGGAGGAGGTTTTGCAAGGTAAGAGGGAAAAAATGTGCTTTTATAAAGGTAAGAATACAGTGGATCCAATGCCAAAGGAATTGTGAATCCACTTTGGGTTTTAATCCAAATAAGCAAGGTCTTGATGTGGCAAAAATGTCCATCCAAACAAGCCATTTAGGTGAGAAATCTTTGTACAGTTTTGCAAATGTCCAAAAAAACAAAACCAAAAAAAACACTTTGAAATTTTCAATTTTTGCATGCACGATACACAAAGACGCCTGCCACTTTTGGACTCTTGCTTGCTGTGAATATCTCTGTCAATCTTAGGAAAATATTGGGAGATTATGGAGTGATCATCAGCATAGATGATCCCCTTCTCCTTCTCTGCAGATCTTAGGAAGCTATTGAGCAGTGATGGCATGATCGTCAGCATAGATGAAACTATTATTCCAATTTTCCAGAGACTCTGCATCTCGTGGTGCCAGAGCGCAGTCTGTTCAGTGGTTTCCAAGTCGGCCCATCTTCTGTGTGCCCAGGAGGGAGTCTCTCATCCGGTGATTGAGATTCTGGGTTTTAGCCTGCCACTCCTTCGGGAGAGATAAGGCAGGGTATACGCAACAACAACAACAACAACAACGATTCTGCTCACCATTTGCTCTGATGTTCCTTCTCATAGCGGAGGCCTGCAGCACCACCGAGGATGGAGATGAGCCGCTCCACTGTCCGACAGGATACGAATGCCACATCATCAACCCCGGCAACGCGGCAGAAGGCATCCCCAATCGGGGCCAGTGCATCAAGTTGCGTGGAAACTCTGGTATGTCACACAAATAGACAAAAAGGAGCACTTTATCAACTATGTCATGTTTGCAAAATTCACATGCTGCACTTTACCACTCTGTTTTTATAATCCTTTCTAAATCATGTTTATTACGTTTGCTATTTTATCATTATATGCTAATGTGTAAATTTTATAACTGTGCATGTCTTTTTGTGCAACATTTGATGTGTTTTATATTGCCATTGTTTTTATCTGGGCTCGACCCCATGTAAGCCACCCCGAGTCCCTTTGGGGAGATGGAGTTGGGGTATAAAAATAAAGGTATATTATTATTGTTATTTAAAAATTAAAGCAGAATTAAATGCAAGCAGCAGTACAAAATTCAGTTAAAATCCATCAGAACACATTAAAAAAATCCTCATCCCAGTGGAATGCTTTGTTTCAACCCTGACAAAGCATTCGTTAAAAAATCCCGTTAATAGTTTAATATACATCTTCATTCAGATCTTAGCATTTGTCATGCCAAAGACTTTACTGTAATATTCTATTAAAATAAAGCACTGATCCAAAATTCATATATATATATATATATATATATATATATATATATATATATATATATAAGCTGTGAAAGAACCGATGTAACAAAAGAAAACAGATCTGTGCACAACTCTAATTTTCACTTTCCTGCATGACAAAAACACATTCAATGAAAGTAACGAAAGAACCGATGTAACAAAGGAAAACAGATCTGTGCACAACTCTAATTTCCACTTTCCTGCATGTCGTGCTTTGCAACGCTAGGTGTCCCGCTGTGCCAAGAGGCCTTGGAAAAGGGAAGCGGGTTTTCCTTGTTCGTGGCTCCAAATTATCTTTGCATCTTTGCCTTCAAGTCTCCTTTAGACCCATAGCAACCCCATGCATTTTATAAGGTTTTCTCAGGCTCCGTTTCTTAGAAAGATAGGAAAATACCGAACTCTCAAGTTTCTCAAACTTGCTTTGCTTTTTTTCCTTCCCCAGATGGATGGAATCGCAGACCTAAACATTACAAAGAGTATTTTGGTAAGTCTCCAAGATCTAAATCGTATTGTCGTTGTCCAACAGAAGCTTGCTCTAGAGGAGGCATGGGCACACTTTGGACCTCCTTCTGGGTGTTTTGGAGTCCAACTCCCACCATTCCTGGCCTCAGGCCTTTTCCTTTTCCCTCTTAGCCGCTTAAGTGTGCTGGCCCAGAAAGCGCATGAGTCTGCCAGTGCCTGCAGCTGAGCACCTCTTGCTCTAGAGTTAGAGGCACTCAGCTGCAGGCCCTGACAGGCATGCACACTTAATATTAATTATCTTCTTCAATGGCCTTGTATTGCTGTTATTTTCTAATCTGCACATTCTACCTTTGCAGGAGGCAGCTCCAACAACGTGGTGGGTTACGTGAAGCAGCAACAGAAGCACCTCGGCTAACTCTATCCAGATCTCAAGGCGGATTCTCACAGCGAACCACTTGCAGAGTCGGAAGGCATAGGTCACCTCCTCTAAGGCGTTCCTCTAATTTAGCACAGCTCTTCTTGTTCCTCGTGGCTACAAAACTAGCCCAAGAACCCCCATCATTCCCATCCCATTATCCACAACCTTTGTGCCTTGGAGAAGTTACTTCTTTGGACTCCCTGCTGCCTGAGAGGTTCCGGAGATCAACCAAGTAACATTCCCAAACTCTACCATTGTTCTAGCCATGGTACTTTCTGGTTTGCTGTGAGTTTTCCGGGCTGTATGGCCATGTTCCAGTAGAATTCTCTCCTGACATTTCGCCTGCATCTGTGGCAAGCATCCTCAGAGGTCTGTTGGAAGTGAGGCAAGTGTGTATGTATACATGTTTGGGTGGATGTTGTTGATGTGGTCCATGAACTTGTTGGGTTCTTCTTCTCCATGGCTCCAAACAGTGAATGGGATGTTTGGATAGATGTTGTTGACATGGTCCATGAACTTGTTGAGTTATTCTTCTCCATGGCTCCAAACAGTGAATGGGATGTTCGGGTGGATGTTGTTGATGTGGTCCATGCACTTGTTGAGTTATTCTCCATAGCTCCAAACAGTGAATGGGATGTTCCGGTGGATGTTGTTGACGTGGTCCATGAACTTGTTGAGTTCTTCTTCTCCATGGCTCCAAACAGTGAATGGGATGTTCGGGTGGATGTTGTTGATGTGGAACATGAACTTGTTGAGTTCTTCTTCTCTATGGCTCCAAACAGTGAATGGGATGTTTGGGTGGATGTTGTTGACGTGGTCCATGAACTTGTTGAGCTCTTCTTCTCCATGGCTCCAAACAGTGAATGGGATGTTTGGGTGGATGTTGTTGGTGTGGTCCATGAACTTGTTGAGTTCTTCTTCTCCATGGCACCAAATGGTGAAGGCGCCATCCACAATCATGAGAAAATGCTTCTGGAACATGGCCATTCAGCCCAAAAAACTCACAGCAACCCAGTGATTCCAGCCATGATAGCCTTCGACAACACAACGGTACTTTCTCAACCTTCTTTAAAGATGTCCTGGTGTCACTCTGGTGTGGGAAGATGACCTCTGGGTTTCAGGCACTGAGTTCCTTCCAACCGCATGGCTGCCGATCCGGTTTAGGTGCCTCCTCTTTTCATGTCATTGTCACCCTCGTTGTACTTGTTGGAACTCATATGGGGAAACTGAGTCACAAAAGGGACACTGGACAGGCACAGGCATGATTGGTTATAACTCCACAAGAGTCTTTGGATTTTTGATTTACAAAGTCATCCTTTGGAGTGCTATTAAAGTTGCTTCTTGGAGCAATATGCCTGTCTCATTCAACATGCTTTGCCTTTGGCAGTAGGAAATAGAAAATACCGCCATGTATTTGAAGGTAATAGATTATATAAAACACTCAAAGAGGGCGATTGTATCTTCTCCTTGCCAATCTGGACTTGCCCAACTCCTTGCCTCAACCTTTCCTCATATGCTTTGTTCTCCGTACCTCTTATTGTTTACAATGTCCTTCTCTGAATGTGCTCCGACTTGAGGTTATTGCAGGTATGGGCAAACTTGGGTTCTTCCTCCAGGTATTTTGGACTCCAACAGCCTCGGGCCCTTCCTTTTCCCTCTCAGCCGCTTAAGCTGTTAGGAATGCTGGGAGCTGAAGTCCAAAACACCTGGAGACCACTGCATTGGAGAAAGACTGACCCCACTTGCTGACTTTGCTCTCCAATTGGGAGCTCTCCAGGGTTCTGAACCAATTGCAGGAAGAGATCCAGGACTTGGATAGCTCCTTGAAAGTCCAGGTTGAAGCTGCCATTGGAACCCACTGATACCTCATTCAAATGAGCAGCAGCTATTTGCAGACCTGGCCTCAGTTTACCTAGGTCTATGTTTGTCTCTCTGCAGAGTTGCATGGGACAGGGCAGAGATATCACAAACCATCCCAGTGCATGTTGTGATCTTCACTTGGTGCTGAGGACTTTGCTTCTGGTGGGTTCATCCTCTCAGTGGTTGATTGGCAGGATGATGAGTCTTGCTAAGAAAGCCTCGAGGAAGAGGTCCCTCCGGTTCTCTGGGAGAGCTGAAACCATTCCCTAGGACGCTCAAAATTGCCTCAACATTCAAGTGTGGATCTCAGAAAGTGCCTTGGGCCAGGAGAGCTGCTTCTTCATCTTGCGACTCTGGAAACTGCCATGTACAATTGTGGAGGCACCTTGGCTTTGGGCTCTTCTTATGATACGTCTCCCTTCCCCGTCAATGAAGCCACCTTTGTCCAACCCATCTGATGATGGGTTGTGGCAACAACGTTGAGGGACCTCCTTGGGCCAAAAATATTGCCATGGTCTAGTTTCAAACTCTTACTCCCAACTATTACTTAAGCATTAGGAGCTGCACTGCAATCTTCTAAAGCCAGAGAAAACATCAAATGATGGCATCGTAAGGAAGAGAGGAAGCCCAGAGGGCTGGATTGCACCTCAGGGTTTGAGCTTCCTTGCCCCGGGTCAACTTTCTCCAGAAGGAAAGCCAGAACAAGGAACGGCCCGGTTCTGAAGTTGCCATGATCTCAAGAGTGCCCGCATCTTCCTTTCGCCCTGAACCAAAACACTGCCCTTTTGTCTGTGAAAGAGATGCCTATCTAGAGAGGAAACGGGTGCAAATCACAGCAAGTAGGTGCACCTGGCATGTGGCAAAACAGGTAGGCGTCCTAAGTAGGCCGCCAGAAAGTTTCTGCAGGGAATGGCATGCAGCGGGAAATAATTCAGGTTTGCAACAGGAAACGATTCAGGTTTGCAATGGGAAACAATCCAAGCTTCTTCAGCAAAACAGTCCTTGCTGCATTGATCTATTTCTCAAACAGTAATAGTAATGGATAGTGTTGTGCATTCTGGGTAAACCTTGCCCCCTTTCGTGTCCCAGCTTTTCTTGGGGGCTCTGATCCATTTTTGGGAGCCTCCCAAAATCAGGAGAATGAATATCTGTTATTATTTGGTTTCTACTCTAGAGTAAGAAGTGTTCAGCTACAGGTGCTTTGAATGTGATTTTCCTGCTTCTTGGCAGAATGGGGTTGGACTGGATGGCCCGTGAGGTCTCTTCCAACTCTAGGATTCTATGATTCTAGGTCTGTCTACATGCCGCACACCACATACACTCTCCTTGGAAAGAGAGTGTGCGTGTGGCGTGCAGGACCGGAAAGTGTGCATGTCTGCCAGCGCCTGCAGCCGAGCGCCTCTAACTCTAGAGCAAGAGGTGCTTGGCTACAGGTGCACTCCAGGCCTGCCTACATGCCGCACACCACATACACTCTCCTTGGAAAGAGAGTCTGCGTGTGGCGTGCAGGACCAGAAAGTGTGCATGTCTGCCAGCGCCTGCAGCCGAGCGCCTCTAACTCTAGAGCAAGAGGTGCTTGGCTACAGGTGCACTCCAGGCCTGCCTACATGCCGCACACCACATACACTCTCCTTGGAAAGAGAGTGTGCGTGTGGCGTGCAGGACCGGAAAGTGTGCATGTCTGCCAGAGCCTGCAGCCGAGCGCCTCTAACTCTAGAGCAAGAGGTGCTTGGCTACAGGTGCACTCCAGGCCTGCCTACATGCCGCACACCACATACACTCTCCTTGGAAAGAGAGTGTGCGTGTGGCGTGCAGGACCGGAAAGTGTGCATGTCTGCCAGGGCCTGCAGCCGAGCGCCTCTAACTCTAGAGCAAGAGGTGCTTGGCTACAGGTGCACTCCAGGCCTGGCTACATGCCGCACACCACATACACTCTCCTTGGAAAGAGAGTGTGCGTGTGGCGTGCAGGACCGGAAAGTGTGCATGTCTGCCAGGGCCTGCAGCCGAGCGCCTCTAACTCTAGAGCTGCAGGCACTGGAAGGTGCACATGCTTTCTGGGCCTTCACACCTCACATGCATTCTCTTTCCAAGGTATGGAAGCAAACTCTGGGAGGAGCTTGGTTGCAAACGAAAGCAGACGGGGAGGAGGGCTTCCCGTTTTGTGCTTCCAAAGAAACGGAAGACACGAAAGAAATGGTAGAAACAAATTCCGCGCACAACTCTAGCAATGGATGCCAATTAACAGATAGGCTATTAGGAATTGTGGGAGTTGCAGTCCAAAACACCTGGAGGGCCAAAGTTTGCCCATGCCTGGTCTAAACAGACTTCAAAAGGGCAAAAAGGGATGGAAATCTCTCACTTCTCCCAGTAGATCTTGACTTGTCCATGCTCTCATTCATAACCTTTGCCTTCTTGGCCAAACTCGGACCTTGCTTGTCATATGTCCAGGCCTTAACTGCGAACTTTTGCAGGGCGTTCATTCCAAACCGTTCCCAAAATCTGTGCAAATAGCACCGCAATGGAGAGCGAGGCCATGCAAATACCAGAAGTCATTTCCCTTGGAAACGGAGAGCGGCGCAGCTCTTGAAAACCGATCCGTCCAGGTATTTCGGCCGCTCCGAGTAGGTCTGAGCCAGGAATTTGGACACTCCTACGCACACCTGTTGCAGGTTGCAGGCGTGGCGTCAGGTAACAGCCACCTGGCCGGCACCCAGGCTCACTGCATCCTCAACAGGTAAGGGAATGTGAGCCTCGGCCGGGAAGAGCTGGACGGAGAAGGGTCTTGCAGCAGATCTCCCCGTGCAGCCCAGATGGGAGCCAAGCACGTCTTCTCCAGGCTCTTCCGAAATAGTTTCTGGAAATACCAGCCGGTGGGGAGCAAGGAGGCCGAGGAAGAAGCGGTAAGGAACATATTGCAGCCTCACTGGCCTCTTACGTCTGCTATGATCTGCCTACTTGCACTGCCAGGGTTCACTGCGATGGAATCTGAGGGTCTGGAGTAGGGTGAGGCACCAGCAGCACTCTTTGGCATCTGAAAGTCTAAAGGCCATCTGAAACTAATAAAATAATAATAATAATAATAATAATCCAAGCTCTTGGGAAGAGGCCAATATTCAGAGACAAAGCTCAGACACTTGGAACTAATGTGCATGTGAGTTGTTATGTACATGCAAATATAATAATAATAATAATAATAATAATAATAATAATCCAAGCTCTTGGGAAGAGGCCAATATTCAGAGACAAAGCTCAGACACTTGGAACTAATGTGCATGTGAGTTGTTATGTACATGCAAATATAAAAATAATAATAATAATAATAATCCAAGCTCTTGGGAAGAGGCCAATATTCAGAGACGAAGCTCAGACACTTGGAACTAATGTGCATGTGAGTTGTTATGTACATGCAAATATAATAATAATAATAATAATAATAATAATAATAATAATAATAATAATAATCCAAGCTCTTGGGAAGAGGCCAATATTCAGAGACAAAGCTCAGACACTTGGAACTAATGTGCATGTGAGTTGTTATGTACATGCAAATATAAAAATAATAATAATAATAATAATCCAAGCCCTTGGGAAGAGGCCAATATTCAGAGATGAAGCCCAGACACTTGGAACTAAGGTGCATTTGCATTGTTATGTACATGCAAATATAAGAATAATAATAATAATAATAATAATAATAATAATAATAATAATAATAATCCAAGCCCTTGGGAAGAGGCCAATATTCAGAGACGAAGCCCAGACACTTGGAACTAAGGTGCATTTGCATTGTTATGAACATGCAAATATAATAATAATAATAATAATAATCCAAGCCCTTGGGAAGAGGCCAATAATCAGAGACGAAGCCCAGACACTTGGAACTATGGTGCATGTGAGTTGTTATGTACATGCAAATATAATAATAATAATAATAATAATAATAATAATAATAATAATAATATCTTTAATATCCTAGGAAACCTTTACCTTTACATATATATATATGTATATAATATTGTATAATCATCATCATCATCATCATCATCAAATAATACCTCTAATATCCTAGGCCCTTGAGAAGATCCCAATATCCAGAGATGAATCCCAGACACTTGGACCTCGTAACATGTGTGCTGTGATGTGATGTACATAGAAAATAATAATAATAATAATAATAATAATAATAATAATAAATTATAATAATATATTATAATATAATACCACCATCATCATAATCTAATAATAATAATAATAATAATAATAATAATAATAATGATGATGATGATAATAATAATAATGATAATATCCTAGGCCCTTCGAAAGAGCCCGATATTCAGTGACGAAGCCCAGACACTTGGACCTAAGGTGCATGTGTGCTGTGATGTTATGTACATGTAAATAAAATTATATATATTTACATATATACACACACACACACATATACAGTAGAGTCTCACTTATCCAACACTCGCTTATCCAACGTTCTGGATTATCCAACGCATTTTTGTAGTCAATGTTTTCAGTATATCGTGATATTTTGGTGCTAAATTCATAAATACAGTAATTACTACATAGCATTACTGCGTATTGAACTACTTTTTCTGCCAAATTTGTTGTCTAACAAGAAGTTTGGGCGCTTCATTTGTAAAATCATAACCTAATTTGATGTTTAATAAGCTTTTCCTTAATGCCTCCTTATTATCCAACATATTCGCTTATCCAACATTCTGCCGGCCCGTTTATGTTGGATAAGTGAGACTCTACTGTATATAATGATGATAATAATAATAATGATAATAATAATA
Source organism: Anolis carolinensis (assembly GCF_035594765.1). NCBI lineage: Eukaryota > Metazoa > Chordata > Lepidosauria > Squamata > Anolidae > Anolis > Anolis carolinensis. The sequence goes on from NW_026943820.1 coordinate 1,072,714, forward strand.
ATCTAATAATACCTTTAATACCCTAGACCCTTGGGAAGAGCCCGATATTCAGAGATGAATCTCAGACACCTGGACCTAAGGTGCCTGTGTATATTACTATTATTATATTACTATTATTATTTTATTTACATGTACATAACACAGCGTTATGTACATGTAAATAAAATAATAATAGTAATATAATAATATAATATATCCTAATCATAATACGTCTAATATCCCAGGCCCTTGGGAAAGGATCTTTGCATCCCTCTTCCAGGGTTGTATCTAACTAGAGGAAGGAACTTATTTCAAGCTGGAATTATGGATTCCCATTTCAGGGCACAGGGTGCAGTGCAATTAGATGGTGGGATTTGTAGTTTGACAAGGCCTTGAGAATTCTCACCGAAACTACAAATCCCACCATCCCATTGCATGTCAAACTGCATTTGTCCTATAGTGCAGATGCATCCTGAGTATGTGAGAAAAGGGCGTTTTCGGAGCCGAAGGATCCCATTTCCTCGCTCTATTGTAGCGTATACGATCCGCATGGCTGCAAATCTTCCCTTTCTTCCCTTTCCATGCCTTTTCTTATATAAACTGGATTATAAAGCGATTCGCACGGAGGTGGTGCCAGATGTGGATTATGATTTCGTCCCGAGTTCCTGGTAGGACTGCCAGTTCTTGAAACCAGACTTGATGGGAACGGGATGGGGATTTTTGAGAAGAGGATAACCAAGAGGATAGCCTTTAAAGTTCAGGGTAAAACCTGGAACGGATTCACGATCCCACTGACTTGGAGCCTAGCAGTCTTGGGGTGTTGCTGCAATAAATCCGCTCTGGGTTTTAGTGTGAACTTGAAGAAAGTGAACCTCTTTTGGGGAAAAGGTTCAGCAGTATCTCAAGCAAAGCCTTTTAAGTTCAGGGTAAAACCTGGGATGGATTCACGATCCCACTGACTTGGAGCCTAGCAGTCTTGGGGTGTTGCTGCAATGAATCCGCTCTGGGTTTTAGTGTGAACTTGAAGAAAGTGAACCTCTTTTTGGGAAAAGGTTCAGCAGTATCTCAAGCAAAGCCTTTTAAGTTCAGGGTAAAACCTGGAACGGATTCACGATCCCATTGACTTGGAGTCTACTAGTTTTGGGGTGGATCTACACCAAGTTGGGCCGTCCGGGTGTTTTGGACTCCAACTCCCACCATTCCTGGCCTCAGGCCCTTTCCTTTTCCCCCTCCGCCGCTTAAGCGGCGGAGGGGGAAAAGGAAAGGGCCTGAGGCCAGGAATGGTGGGAGTTGGAGTCCAAAACACCCGGACGGCCCAAGCCTGGTGTAGACGTAACCCTAAGTCTTCTACATCCTGCCAACTCAGTTTCCTTAAAGGAATGCCTTTTATTTCCCGCTAAGCATGAGTTTGTATTATGCTTAGCTTACATTACAGAAGGACAAAGGTTAGCTGCCACTCGCTTCCGAATGCAAACACAACACTCACACTTATTGAGTTTCCTTCTCCTTGTTTGTCAATGGCATTGGTTCAACCATCATTCAAAAGCCTTTTTCTGGGAGGGAATTAACCCACAGAAATGATGATGATCATAATGATGATGATGATGGAAATTAACCTGCAGAAATAATAATAATAATAATAATAATAATAATAATAATAATAATAATAACCTGTGATCCAAGACAACAGCCAGCAGAGTGTCTGCTGTGGACTCATCTTGTTGTGTTTCAAATAATAATAATAATAATAATAATAATAATAATACAATCCAATACAACAGCCAGCAGAGTGTCTGCTGTGGACTCATCTTGTTGTGTTTCAAATAACAATAATAATAATGATGATGATGATGGGGGAATTAACCCACAAAAATATTAATAATGATGATGATGCTGATGATGATGGGGGGGAATTAACCCACAGAAATAATAATAATAATAATAATAATAATAATAATAATAATGATGATGATGATGGACATTATTATTATTATTATTATTATTATTATTATTATTATTATTATTATTATTAGTGGGGGGATTATAATATATTAATAATAATAATAATAATAATAATAATAATAATAATAATAATAATAATGATGAGGGGAATTAATCCACAGAAGAAATAGTAGTAATAGTAGTAATAATAATAATAATAATAATAATAATAATAATAGGAGAAATTAACCCACAGAAATAATAATAATAATAATAATAATAATAATAATAATGGGAATTAACCCACAGAAGAAATAATAGTAATAATAATGATGATGATGACGATGATGGGAATTAACCCACAGAAATAATAATAATAATAATAATAATAATAATAATAATAATAATAATAATAACAATAACTCGCTCGTTGTCATCATTGCATAGCAAAACATCTTACAGTTACATTACACGTTGTAGACCGATGAAGAATCGGGGCTGAAACCGGCCGAAGAGGAGAAAGAAGTGGCCGCTTTGCCCCCCAAAGAAGCTTGCAAATGCCACACCGAAGAGCTGGCCAAAATCTTGCAGGTAAGAGCCGCAATCCACCTGGGGATTATAACAACAACAACAACAAACTCCACCAGTGTTCAAATTTGGGCATATTGAGTATTTTCACCAAGTTTGGTCCAGATCCATCCTTGTTTGGAGTCCACAGTTCTCTCTGGATGTAGGTGAACTACAACTCCCAAAATCAAGCTCAATGCCTATCAAAACCTTCCAGTATTTTTTGTTGGGAATTGTGTGCCAAGTTTGGTTCAATTCCATCTCTGGTCGAGTTCAGAATGCTCTTTGATGGTAGGTGAACTATAAATCCCAGCAACTGCAACTCCCAAATGCCAAGGTATATTTTCCCCAAACTCCACCAGTGTTCACATTTGGACATATTGAGTATTTGTGCCACGTTTGGTCCAGATCCATCACTGATTGAGTCTACAGTTCTCTCCGGATGTAGGTGAACTACAACTCCCAAAATCAAGCTCAATGCCTATCAAAACCTTCCAGTATTTTCTGTTGGGAGTTCTGTGTGCCAAGTTTGGTTCAATTCCATCGCTAATGGAGTCCAGAATGCTCTTTGATGGTAGGCGAACTATAAATCCCAGCAACTAGCCTTTCCTGGCCGTGACCGACGCTTGTGTCCTCCTCTCCGTTTAGGTGGATTTGCAAAAGGGACTTTCCGAGGTCTCGGTGCTCCAGCGCCGGATAAAACACGGCTGGAACGAATTTGTGGTGGACAAGACGGAGCCGATATGGAAGAAATACCTCGATCAGGTAAAAGAGCGGCTTCTATTCCATCAGAGGAGCAAAAAAATAATAATAATTAAGGGATTTATTTTTAAAAGCACAAGACGGGTAACTCACCAGGAAGTCTTCCTGCTCGTTGAGTATAAAAATTAATGGGAGATGGTAATCTAATCTTTCCCAACATTGGCTCAACCTGTTTCCAAGCACTTCGAGATCAATCTGTGCCATAGTGGCTGGAGAATGAATGGAATTTTAAACTTCCAGGGAATCCTGGGAGTTGTAGTTTGGTGTGGGTATCAGCACTCTTGGGCAGAGAAGGCCTTGTCAAACTACAACTCCCTGGAAGTTGTAATTTGATGCGGGTATCAGCACTCTTTGGCAAACTACAACTCCCAGGATTCGATAGCACATTCATTCTAGCGTAGTTTCATACAGGCATCAGTACTCTTTGGCAAACTACAACTCCCAGGATTCAATAACACATTCATTCTAGCGTAGTTTCATGCGAGTATCAGCACACTTTGGCAAACTACAACTCCTAGGATTCGATAGCACATTCTACTCTTCGGCAAACTACAACTCCCAGGATTCGATAGCACATTCATTCTACCGTAGTTTCATACAGGCATCAGTACTCTTTGGCAAACTACAACTCCCAGGATTCGATAGCACATTCATTCTACAATAGTTTGACGCAGGTATCAGTACTCTTTGGCAAACTATAACTCCCATGATTCAATAGCACATTCATTCTACCGTAGTTTGATGCGGGTATCGGCACTCTTTGGCAAACTACGACTCCCAGGATTCGATAGCACATTCATTCTACAATAGTTTGACGCAGGTATCGGCACTCTTTGGCAAACTACAACTCCCAGGATTCGATAGCACATTCATTCTACAATAGTTTGACGCAGGTATCAGTACTCTTTGGCAAACTATAACTCCCAGGATTCGATAGCACATTCATTCTACAATAGTTTGACGTAGGTATCAGTACTCTTTGGCAAACTATAACTCCCAGGATTCGATAGCACATTCATTCTACAATAGTTTGACGCAGGTATCAGTACTCTTTGGCAAACTATAACTCCCAGGATTCGATAGCACATTCATTCTACAATAGTTTGACGCAGGTATCAGTACTCTTTGGCAAACTATAACTCCCAGGATTCGATAGCACATTCATTCTACAATAGTTTGACGCAGGTATCAGTACTCTTTGGCAAACTATAACTCCCAGGATTCGATAGCACATTCATTCTACCGTAGTTTGATGCGGGTATCGGCACTCTTTGGCAAACTACAACTCCCAGGATTCGATAGCACATTCATTCTGCCGTGGAGATGTGCGCTTTGCGCCGACTTAAACGTGCCAAACAACAAAGCCCATCACGCTGCATCAATTTTTGTCCCTTCCTTTCAGTTCAAGAACCCATTGATCCTTCTGCTGCTGGCTTCCGCTGTAGTTAGCGTGGTTACTAAAGAGTATGAAGACGCCGTGAGTATCGCCGTGGTAAGTTATCTCTTTAGTAAGGACCCGTGATGCTAAAATCACTGGTAGTGAATTGATCATTTCCATGCCGGTCGGAAGATCCATCCGTACCGGGTTTTAGTCCGAAGTTTAAAAGACTTATCCAAATTCTTACATCCTTTCACACCGGGTTTTAGTCCGAAGAGTTATGTAAGTCCTTAAATCCTTTCTGCTGAACTTGGCAGGGGTTCAGCACCTTGGAGAGCTCCTATACAGTCCAGACTAAGGGCGCATCTACTCTGCAGATTTAATGCAGTTTAGCACCACTTTGACTGCCAAACTGGTGCCAAACTGCATTAATTCTACAGTGCAGATGCAGCCCATACAGTACTGTATCCAGCGATAGTAATTTACATGGAAATCTGATCATTCTAAATGGTTTTAACTTCTTCTAAACTGTCCTGCTTTGCGATCGAATTGCTTTTAACATTTGCATTACTTTTATTGTTCCAGTCAATCAATTCCACACCACTCTTATTTATTAACTGTTTTAATAAATGCATTCATGGTGTTTCACTGCAATGCAAACCTAATAAAATAATCATATTGTGATATACTTACCTGTCACTTCTGTCTCCCTTTCCTCCACCAGGCTGTCATTATTGTGGTCACTGTGGCCTTCATACAGGTAAATGCTTTTTTTCTGACCACCTTAGATGATTGATACTAATAAGAAAAATACTGAATGGATTGGACACAATGATGCATTCTTTGTCTTCCTCGCAGGAACACCGCTCTGAGAAATCCCTGGAAGAACTCAACAAGTTGGTGCCTCCCGAATGTAACTGGTAAGTGACTGGCAAATAGGATACTTATAGTTGAGCATTCAGCTCACAGCAGGCAGAGCGTGAAGTGCCATGTGGCAAATAGAATACTTATAGCTGAACATTCAGCTCACAGCAGGCAAAGCATGAAGTGCCATGGGGCAAACAGGATACTTGTAGTTGAGCATTCAGCTCACAGCAGGCAAAGCATGAAGTGCCATGTGGCAAACAGGATACTTGTAGTTGAGCATTCAGCTCACAGCAGGCAAAGCATGAAGTGCCATGTGGCAAATAGGATACTTATAGTTGAGCATTCAGCTCACAGCAGGCAGAGCGTGAAGTGCCATGTGGCAAATAGAATACTTATAGCTGAACATTCAGCTCACAGCAGGCAAAGCATGAAGTGCCATGGGGCAAACAGGATACTTATAGTTGAGCATTCAGCTCACAGTAAGCAGAGCGTGAAGTGCCATGTGGCAAACAGGATACTTGTAGTTGAGCATTCAGCTCACAGCAGGCAGAGCATGAAGTGCCATGTGGCAAATAGGATACTTATAGTTGAGCATTCAGCTCACAGCAGGCAGAGCGTGAAGTGCCATGGGGCAAACAGGATACTTATAGTTGAGCATTCAGCTCACAGCAGGCAGAGCGTGAAGTGCCATGGGGTAAGCAGGATACTTATAGTTGAGCATTCAGCTCACAGTAAGCAGAGCACGAAGTGCCATTTGGCAAACAGGATACTTATAGTTGAGCATTCAGCTCAACCCTTGTGCCAAAAAGACTGCTGACTATCAGGTCGGCTGTTCGAATCTGGGGAGAGTGGGTGAGCTCACCTCTGTCAGCTCCAGCTCCCCATGCGGTGACATGAGAGGAGCCTCCTACCCGGAATGGTAAAACATCAAACATCCGGACGTCCCCTGGGCAACGTCTTTGCAGACAGTCAATTCTCTCTCACCAGAAGTGACTTGCAGTTTCTCAAGTCACTCCTGACTCCACTTCTTCAGTACGTCCCTTCAGTTCCACACCACCACCCACTTAACCCTTCAGCAGGTGTGTGACCACATGTCCATTAGAACGGTATTTTCCACCCGTTTTACACAATAGGGTTACAGCCAATGTATTCCTGTCTAAAAATGCATTCCTGTCTAAAAATGCATTAACATAATTTTCAATATTTTGTTTAATCTCTCTCTGAAAATGCAGCCTGCGGGAAGGGAAGTTGCAGCACTTTCTTGCTCGGGAATTGGTGCCAGGAGACGTCGTGTGCCTTTCCATGGGAGACAGGGTTCCTGCAGACTTAAGGCTCATTGAGGTAACAGACAACTTGATACAAATGCAATATATGACTTCGTGCTTCTTACCTTTTAGGATTTGGAAACCTGGAGTGGACAATTGGAGTGTAGACCTTCCATTATCCATGTGCATTCACTTGTTGATGTAGACCTTTTCTTGATGTCCACCTCACATTCTTGGAAGTGTCTTGAGTTCCAGCTAGAGAAACAACAATGCCAGTAATTATTTCTCAGCTTTGGTTCTTTAAAGAAAGAAAGGACTATTGAAATGACGAAGGGATGGTGGGAACGAATTAATCTTTGCCTTTCCTAGGTGACGGATCTCTTGGTGGACGAGTCCAGTTTTACGGGAGAAGCAGAACCCTGTAGTAAGAACGACAACATCTTAGCAGAGCCTGGGGACATGATGACCCTCAGCAACGTGGCCTTCATGGGAACTCTCGTGCGATACGGCAAAGGGAAAGTGAGTAGCACATGTCATCCTTCTATGGGTCAAGTGTTTAGAGAAGTCCTGGACATTATCAACTTGGATGTTTCGGTTTTGCACAATGCAGAGTTCTTTCTAGCAACAAGACTCCAAAATCCAGGACCTACCTAGAAACATATTAGGTGGGTTCCTATGACGTTTAGGACCTGAACTGGACATTTATCAGGTTCTATAGACAGATCCATATGGAGTCAACTTTGTTAATGAAAGGGGGGTTGGATTAGATAGATAGATATCTCAGAACCTCCTATGCAGAAAGATCGGTCATCCAAATAGGACCTTCTTCAAGTTCTGGATGGACTATTGAATTCTGTATGAGAACACTCCCATCTGTAGTGCAATGTTCTACCTAAAACTTGGAGAAGTTCCTTTTGGAGTTATTGATTATGGATAGGAATGTCCGTGATGTATCTTTATAGGACATGGACTCTGTCACCGAAGATGGGAAAAGCCTATATATATGTTGGTGTATTTTGGTGTAAGAGTGAAATGTTGAATCAAGTGTTTTGCTGTTGGGTTTTTGCAACTGCTGCAACTTTCCAGCAGCACACGTGTTAATGGCAGGCCAGCTTGAATGATAGCCTGCCTAGCCAATAGGTCAAGCCTTCCGGTCTCAGAAATGCAGACAGGATGTTCATCATTCTGCTATAGAATGTGGGAGTTGTCGACAAATGAGCTTCACAGATGATCGGCAAAGAGAGAGGACATGCTTTGCCTCGTTAGGGAAGCATGGGTCCTATGAGCGATGGACTTTGTAGTTGTATATAGTTTGTATATAATAAAACCTTGGAACCACTGTGATCAGCTGAATTACGACTGTGGTGTCATTTGTCGGTGCTGCTTAGCCAGATGCTTAAGCAGTCTGATGGAGGATGGATTGGTGAGAGGCCTGACCCAACAATAAATCAGGGTGGTTCGGAGCTAATTAACCCCCCCCCCCCCCCACAATATACCTCTATCTATGTACAATTGTCTGTCTTGTCAGTGTATAAGGATCTGGAGTAAGAATCAAAGGAAGAATTGAACCTTGTGTGTCTTTCTTTTCCTGCCTTCTTCTTCTTACTCAGGGCGTTGTCATCGGAACGGGTGAAAATTCACAGTTTGGAGAAGTGTTCAAAATGATGCAAGAAGAAGAGGTAAGGAAGGAGTGTCGGGAAAGAGCTTGGGTCCTGCAACTCAACCTGCTAAGATCTACATAACAAGTAACAAAATATCCATATCAAAGACAGCTAGAGTGGCTGGTAGAAGTTTGCCCATGACTGCTATATAAGGGGAATGAAAGAATCCCTCTTTCTCTCTCCTGTGCAACTCAGTGCGAGTATCAGCCCTCTGGGTGTTTTCGACTTCAACTCCTACCGTTCCTAACAGCTAGGGATTTCACAGAGAGACCATATTAATTAAATCCATGTATATTAATCAAATCCACAAAAAAATTAAGCCTGTAAATGTGGAGGGTCAACTGTAATGTAGTATCTTCTAACGCAGGCATGGGCAACTTGGGTCCTCCAGGTGTTTTGGACTTTAACTCCCCCAATTCCTAACAGCTGGTAGGAGTAATCCTAGGAATAATAATAATAATAATAATATTCTGTATTAAAACGTCTTTTTCTTCCTTCCTTTCTTTGCCTCTCTTCCCTCTCCCTTTCTTTTATTTCCTTGGATTATTTACTCAAGACCCCCAAGACGCCACTCCAGAAAAACATGGATAAATTGGGGAAGCAGCTCACTCTTGTTTCCTTTGGCATCATTGGTGAGTTTAACCAATGGGGAGCAATGATATAGATGATGATGGTGGTGGTAGTGGTGATGATGGTGATGGTGGTGATGGTGGTGTTGGTGGTATGGTGGTGTTGGTGTTGGTGGTGATGGTGATGATATTGATATTAATGGTCATGATCATTAATCAAACCTACCTGAATCATATCAGAGGAGTTGTTCACCGGTTCAGGACCATGTTGGTGAACGCAAGGCGGCTTTCTCTGTCTTTCAAGGTCTGCTCATGCTGATTGGTTGGCTGCAAGGGAAACATCTTCTGAGCATGTTCACCATCGGAGTGAGGTAAGACTGTGGAAGACATGTTTATTAATGTAGTATGTGGAGATCTATGAGTCATCACTCATTGAGTTGGCCAAAATATGCTGGCCTATGTGATGGAAATGGGGAAGGTATTGGCCATAGGTTGGGTGGCCTCAATGGATGACCCTTTTCATGTCTCCCTTTCCATAATCTCTCTCAAATACTTGGCTCATCCAACATCTGGGTGGGAGCAAACATATTTTCAAACATATTTTACAAAATGTGGAGGTTTCCCTTTCTATGTATTTTGAGACCTGCAAACATCTCTCATAATGGGTAAAATAGGCTAAAATATAGGAAGTGCATTCCAGAAGAAGACTTTCAGGCAGTAAACATCTTATCAGGGTTTCTCAATACTCAATCATCATGTTTTTCAGCCACTTCCCCAATAGTTTTGAATATTCCTCCGACCTCTACATGCCACCTGTGCCATAGATATGCAGGCATCCTCTATCTATGTGATGTAGCTGGCCTTTGGGTCATAGGTTCTCCATCTTTAGTATGGGCAAGACTGAGCAGATAAGTACCTGGATGACTCAATATAAGGAAATGTCCCATTTATGTTGTAAAACGTGTAGTCATTGGGATATATAACTTAACTACACATACGTAAATCAAGCTGGTTTGGCCGCATACCACATTTAATGGGTTTGGCTCAGCGCCAGAAAAATCGCTTTGCATCCAGAGAAAGTCCTGAGGTCAGTTCATGTCATCTTTAGCTGATCTGAAGGCGCCTCAACCTGAGAACTTGGGAGATTGTCATCCATCGAAGCTTCAACTTGAGATCTTGGGAGACTGTTATCCATTGAGGTTTCAGCCTAAGAATTTGGGAGACTGTCATCCATCGAGGCCTCATCCTGAGAACTTAAGAGACTGTCATCCATCGAGGCCTCATCCTGAGAACTTAAGAGACTGTCATCCATCGAGGCCTCATCCTGAGAACTTGGGAGACTGTCAATCATTGAGGCCTCAACCTGAGAACTTGAGAGACTGTCATCCATTGAGGTCTCAACCTGAGAACTTGAGAGACTGTCATCCATTGAGGTCTCAACCTGAGAACTTGAGAGACTGTCATCCATTGAGGTCTCAACCTGAGAACTTGAGAGACTGTCATCCATTGAGGTCTCAACCTGAGAACTTGAGAGACTGTCATCCATTGAGGTCTCAACCTGAGAACTTGAGAGACTGTCATCCATCAAGGCCTCATCCTGAGGATTTGGGAGACTGTCATCCTTCAAGGCCTCATCCTGAGAACTTGAGATTGTCATCCATTGAGATCTCAACCTGAGAACTTGGGAGACTATCATCCATCGGGGCCTCAACCTGAGAACTTGGGAGACTGTCATCCATCGAGGCCTCAACCTGAGAACTTGGGAAATTGTCATCCACTGAGGCCTCAACCTGAGAATTTGGGAGACCGTCATCCATTGAGGCCTCAACCTGAGAACTTGGGAGACTGTCATGAATTGGGGCAGAAACTATTGGACTAAACAGCGAAATAATCCAACCCGATCAAAACCAACTCTTGTTTCCTATGTATAGCATTGTTACACATGTAGTTCATGATCCTAGATCGAACTGACATGGAAAATTTATGGTTTGGGGAGCTCAAGGGACATCTAAGCAGCATCTGTGTGTCTATATCTGGAAGAACAATGGAGAAGACATCTTAGGTGCCTTCTAAAGGTCCTCCAGATGTTCTGGAGGTGACACTATTTTATTCATGGAGCTGTAATGTGTTGGGTCCTCCAAGCAATTCTATGGCATGCTTTCCCCCAAAGTTATCATGAAGATACCTTGAGGAACGTTGTAAACGTAGCTCTAGGATATGCTGGGACCAGATGTCTGGTAATTTAATGGCTTTTGGTCACATCTGTAGTTCCTAGTAACCACAGTTCAGTCAAGAGCATATCCAACATGGATGACGGTCCTTTAAGAGTGCCATGCTGGCCTCTCCAAACAGCCCAAATAATAGTTGCCATCAGGATCCAGGATTTCCCTTGAATGTCAAGGAGGGTTATAAATAGCTCGCCTACCTGGCGGCACGGTAGACCGCACACACGCCCTTTCCCACCTTCCCGCCAGCAGTGAAACCTTTGTGGCTCTTTGTTCAAATATTAGCTCTTGCCAGGCATACATCTACTCCAGCATTTAAAAGACCGTGTGGGACATAACTTTAGAGTTTATACGGAATCCGGCCCTCTTATCAAACACAGCTGCTTAGATGATGCCTGGGGAGAAAACTGCACAGTCTCAAGGAATAGTTCTGTTCAAAACTTTACTGGGGGAAGAGAAAGTTAAATCCAGTCGAGCAAGCTGTAGCTAAGCGTTCTGCCAAATCAACAAGAAACAAACCAATGCCTGAATATATTTAATGAGAAATTCATAGTTCAAAACACCTGGAGGGAAGGCCCAAGTTGGCCCATGCCTAGACTATAGTGCCTAACAGCACTGACGTGGTTGTGTGTCCCCAGTTTGGCCGTGGCCGCCATCCCGGAGGGCCTCCCCATCGTGGTCACGGTGACCTTAGTGCTGGGTGTCTTGCGAATGGCCAAGAAGCGTGTCATTGTGAAGAAGCTGCCCATCGTGGAAACCCTTGGTAAGTGGCAGGATTTCACTGGGAGGAACCAGGATGCAATGAGGAGGGGACCTTCTAAACCTAGATCGGGGTGTCCGAACCTTTTAAGCCAAGGGCCAGTTCATAGTCTTTCAGATTGTTGGTGGGCCAGACTATAGTTGGGAAAAAGACATGACCACATTCCTATGCACACTGCTTATGTCTTATTTGTAGTGCAAAAAAAAACCCATAAAAGAACAATACAATATATAAAACAAAGAACAACTTTAACCAATGTAAACATACCTGTCTTTCAAAGCCAAAATCCACAAAATTTAGACCAAGAACTGTATCCAAACGAGATTCCCCAATCCTAAACAGGAAAATATGATATGGAAGTAAGGCTACTGCAAGGAAAAGGTGACTTTCTTCAGAAAATACAATGTTGCTCTTACACAGAGCAATCCAAGTGGTTAGTTTATGAACCCAAATTGGTTCCCATGGAGACGCTATCTAACACCTGGAATCTTTCTGTTTATCTTTCAAACAATGAGAATACCTTAATTGCCTCTGCTTGGCATTATCTCATGGCAACTGAAGAGGCTGAGTGATGGGCAACAATCCAGCATCTTCCACCTCCTTCACATCTTTACCAGGGTTAGGGAGACCCTCTGGAAGCAGAGCCTCTGGCAGCGTTTCATGGGAAACATCCTCACTTAAAAGCAGATCTGTCTGTAAAACCATTCCCATTGTCCAAAGAGGAACTACTTTTTTCCTGAGGTACTACAAAGTAGCGGGCTCCAGACCAGGCCTCAAGTGGAAGGAAGGAAGGAAGTCAAGAAAGGGAAGAAGGGAGGAAAGGAAAGAAGCAAGGGAGAGAAGGAGGGAGGCCTGGAGAGACGAGGCCATTGGAAATATGAACAGGGACCGTAATTGGCCCTCCTGACCCAAAATGGACTAACTTGGAAATTGGTTCCTTTGAAACAGTGGGGTTGGTTTGTTTGTGCCATCCTCTACTATTTTGGAAGCCCTCAATTCTCTCAAGCTTTTTTGATGGCTTCAAAGGAAGGCGATAGCAAGCTCCTTCTGAATCCATCAGGCCAAATGAAGTTAGATCTTGACCTACTTTCTTTCTTCTCAGGTTGTTGCAACGTTATCTGTTCTGACAAGACTGGCACGTTAACAGCCAACGAAATGACGGTCACGCAACTTGTAACGTCGGATGGGTTCAAAGCTGAGGTACGTTCCAAGCATTCAAGCTTTGCATCTGCTGCGGATGTTGTTGTTGTTGTGGTATGCCTTTAAGCTATTCCCATCTTAATGTTGACCCTATGGTGAACCTCTTGTGATTCTTCTTGGCAAGATTGCCTTTGCCTTCTTTTTTCTGAGTCAAACCCTGGTCTCCAAGAATCGACTCAGTGTCGTGTTTTGAGCAATGGACTCTGTTACATAGCTGAAGCCCATATAAACTTATATAATGTAGACCTCAGAAGAGTCAGTTGGCTTTGCAACAGGTTCATTTATCTGCTTCTTCTCCCAGGTGAGTGGAGTTGGATACAACGGAGATGGAAAGGTGTTCCTCTTGCCATCCAGAGACGTCATCAAGGAATTCTCAAACATCTCTGTTGGAAAGCTGGTGGAGGTATGGAACTGAATATACAACTCTTTCAATTTCACGGCCTACCAGTTGTTGTTACCACGAATGATCTGGATCCTGTCTAAGGACCTAGTATCATTGGAGAACGTAACAGTTCTGCGCATTCCAAGCAGAATGTGTTATTGCTATCGTTTTATTTTTGTGTTTTCATGGTGATCTTATGCAGATGTTATGCTCATCCCTTTGGAATTGTTCCCAGAAAGACCTGTCGCTATGACATTCTTTGCTTTCCCCATAGAAGCTGGATCCCAATGCTTCCCAAAATTTCCATAATTTTGGCTAATGTGACTACTATTACCGAAAGAGTCGCTTCCATAATGACGATGCAATGGGATCCTGGGAATTGCAATGTGGTGAAGCCCTGGCACTCTTGGTTGTAAAACTACAACTCCCATAGTATTGAGCCATGGCAGTCAAGTGGAGCCAAACTTCATTCATTCTCCAGTGTAGATGCACCTGCAGTTAGATGTGTGTTGAGCATTGTGACACTGAGCATCACACACCAAGCCCATAGTGATATCTATATATGCTTAGACTTCAAGGTCTACATGCTTGGACCTCAAGGTCTACATGCTTGGACCTCAAGGTCTACATGCTTGGACCTTGAGTTCTACATGCTTGGACCTCGAGGTCTACATGCTTGGACCTCAAGTTCTACATGCTTGGACCTCAAGTTCTACAGGCTTGGACTTCAAGGTCTACATACTTGGACCTCAAGGTCTACATGCTTGGACCTCAAGGTCTACATGCTTGGATTTCAATGTCTACATGCATACATCTAATTCATCCATGTGTCATCTCACTTCCATGTATAAATGGATCTCTTCCAGGCTGGTTGTGTTGCCAATAATGCCGAGATCAGGAAGACAACTGTGATGGGACAGCCAACCGAAGGGGCCCTCATAGCCCTGGCGATGAAGGTAGGAGGATTCATTACACCTCCGTCACACGCTAGCGAAGATGTTTAGGACCAACTTCTGGTGTCTCCAACCCACCATCATCTCCAATGTTTGTTACAGATGGAGCTGAGTGACATAAAAGATACTTATATAAGAAGGAAGGAGATCCCCTTCAGCTCCGAACAGAAGTGGATGGCTGTGAAATGCACCATGAAAAATCAGGTACAAAAATGTCATCGTTTCTTTAAAAACTCCATAGAACAAGTTGCTCAAAGAGTAAATAAATGATTCCCAGTTCTCGATAATTTGATTTCCCTTATCTTTCTTGATTTGTGATAGTTAAAGTGGTACCAAGCTGCATTCATTCTGCAGTGTGGACGCATCTCGTCTTCCTCTCAATCGTGAAAAGATATGGGAATATTACCCGCTAATCTCCGTTCCCCTCCTTGTGTCTCCAAGTTCCAGGAAGAGGTCTACTTTATGAAGGGAGCCTTGGAAGAAGTGATGCAGCACTGCACCATGTTCAACAGCGGAGGCATCTCTCTCCCGTTGACGCCGCAACAGAGAGCGGTCTACGTTCAAGAGGAAAAGAGCATGGGATCCCTTGGATTGCGGGGTCAGTCCGCCTTAAGATCCAACGTTGAACTTCATGTGGACCAGGATGTTGGGTATCAGACCTCTTAAATGCTGCGCTGCAATGGGAATACAGTGGAACTTTGACTTAAGAGTGTCCCAACTTAAGACAGTTTTGAGTTTAGAGCCATCGCTGGGTTTCGCTTTGACATAAGAGCAGCATTTTGAGTTAAGAGCAAGAGCTACAGCGAGAATCCATGGCTTCAGGGCTTCAAGGGAGCAGCCTCCAGGCCTCGTCTAGCCTTGGGTTTTATCATATCTGTTCGTTTTTGTCAAGCATTTTGGAGAAAGTTGGAACAGGAATGTTCTGAAATAAGAATACATTGCTTTTCTCCCTTTCTTCCTAGTGCTTGCATTGGCTTCTGGACCAGAACTTGGCTGCTTAACGTTTCTAGGCCTTGCTGGCATCATCGACCCACCAAGACCTGGAGTGAAGGAAGCCGTTCAAGTCCTCGTCAAGTCAGGAGTATCAGTGAAAATGATAACTGGAGACGCCTTGGAAACAGCGCTGGCCGTTGGTGAGTGAGATACCAAAGCTTTGATCCAGTTACTATTCTCAAAAACGGGGAGAAAATAAGGAAGCACCCAATGATATTCACAAGAGAAGAAAAGCACAGCATCTCAAGATGTTGAAAAGATTCAATGTTTAATTAGCTTTAACCCATGGATGTTCTTGAGATGTTCTTTACAATGTTTTTAACACCAAATGCTTCTGGAGTTCTCGGCGCTGCAGAAGTTTATGATTTTTAAGTGCTGATCTTTTTCTACAATACTTTTCAATGAAGGTAGATCTCTGGAATCAGTTCTTGGATGGTCTGCAAATCTCATAAACTTGGTTTACTCTGCTTAATGGTTGGGTTGACGTTCTTCTCAGACATGGAACATCCAGTGTAGAAGATGTCGGAGAATATCGTACTGATGCTCTTCGCTTTCCCTTACCAGATCACCAGTGATGGATCAAGTCCATCTTTTGTTGTCGTTGGGTGCCTTCAAGTCGTTTCTAAGTAATAGTGATCCTAAGGGGAACCTATCATTGGGTTTTCTGGGATTGAGAAGGTATGACTTACTCAAGGTCATCCAGTTGGGAGAAACCATGGATGTAATCATGGAATGTGCAAATTGGAATGGACCTTAGAGAGGACATGGTCTACTGTATTTCAACACATGTTCTACAATGCGAGATGCTACTACGGCATCTCTAACGGATGACTAACGAATCCAACCATTCCTTATCAGATTTGGTCACCAGAAATTCCTCACCAACTAATCTTTTCTTGATTGAAACAATCAAGTACAACACATTTTTTGTTTTTTTCTCTTTCCAGGAAGGACTATTGGCCTTTGCAATGGGAAGATGAAAGCGATGTCTGGGGAGATGCTGGAGAACATCACCGAGTCGGCCTTGTCGTCAACAATCCAAAATGTAATTACGCCCTTGAAGGGATTGTGTGAAGAATGGTGATGGTTCCTAAAATTACAGCAGGCTCACAAAGGTCTCTTTTTTATTCTCCTCATCGTCTAGGTTTCCATCTTCTACCGAACAAGTCCCAAGCACAAACTAAAGATCATAAAGGTATCTCCTCACCCAAACGAGTGCCATCCTTGTATCTCTTCCTGGAATATAGTATGTTCTCCATATTGACATCCGACAACACACTTAGGTCAGATGTCCATCATCTCAATAGGGTTCACTATTGAGATACTTTTGTGTATCCACACGAAGACTGTGATATTGGTGACCATACTAAAATAATTAGATTTTGCACCATTGTGATTGTTATTTTGCTACTAGTGTGCCCAGTTGACTGTTGACATTCTGCTTCTCTTGAGCATCCATTTTCCATTTTCCTCCTTTCATTTCCCTTCTTCTTGCAACTCATTGCTGTGCAAGTAAGAACTGGTCATGTATGGCTGATTCTCTAGCAAAGCTCAAACTGGTATCTTCTATCAACAGTGAAATCAGATAGAGCAACAAGCGAGAATGTTTCTTCCATTGCCCTTGAAACTGAACTACAGTATGACTCCTCCTTTATTCACAGACTCAATATCCACGGTTGAAAAACATGCTCCAAAATATATTCCCCATGGAAGTGTTTGTGGCCATCTCTATGTTCTCAAATGTGATCTTATGCTGTGCTTCCAGCCCAAGTACAGTAGAGTTCCAGTTATCCAACATAAACGGGCGGGCCGAATGTCGGATAACCAAAACTGTCGGATAATATGGTGGCCCTATTATCCCTCCTGGCAAGCCAGGTGCTTGTCTGAGGGAGGAGTCTCATCCCTCCAGCAACAGCCCGGTTTAGAGAAGCCTAGCAACATGCACCGGGCTTCTCCAAAGTGCCGGGTGCTTGCCAGAGGGAAGAGTCTCATCCCTCCAGCAAAAACCCAGTTTAGAGAAGCCTAGCAACATGCACCAGGCTTCCCAAAGTGCCGGGTGCTTGCCGGAGGGAAGAGTCTCATCCCTCCAGCAACAATCCGGTTTAGAGAAACCTAGAAACATGCACCGGGCTTCTCCAACGTGCCGGGTGCTTGCCAGAGGGAAGAGTCTCATCCCTCTAGCAAAAACCCGGTTTAGAGAAGCCTAGCAACATGCACCGGGCTTCTCCAAAGTGCCAGGTGCTTGCCAGAGGGAACAGTCTCATCCCTCCTGCAAAAACCCGGTTTAGAGAAGCCTAGCAACATGCACCAGGCTTCTCCAAAGTGCCGGGTGCTTGCCAGAGGGAAGAGTCTCATCCCTCCAGCAAAAACCCGGTTTAGAGAAGCCTAGCAACATGCACCGGGCTTCTCCAAAGTGCCGGGTGCTTGCCAGAGGGAAGAGTCTCATCCCTCCTGCAAAAACCCAGTTTAGAGAAGCCTAGCAACATGCACCAGGCTTCTCCAAAGTGCCGGGTGCTTGCCAGAGGGAAGAGTCTCATCCCTCCAGCAAGCACCCTGGGCCACGTGGCCTGGCATGTCGAATAATACGGTACGTCCGACAATCAGAAGTCAGATAATCGGAACTCTACTGTATAGCACAATTCAGGGTTCACAGTTATCCACGGTTTCAAGTATCGGAATATATCCTCTGCAGTTAAGGGGACATACTGCATTGCTAATGGACGGAAATACAATGAAATTATGTTTCCCTCTTTTTGTTTCGCCTTTCCTTTGCCCTTTGTCCTTATAGTTTATAAGTGAGCTTTGTTTGCTTTGGTGGCTGTGGCTCGACTTAGTTGACATTTGCAGAAGCGAGCTAGCAAACACAGCAGCTCTCCACTTGTTGGTCAGCTGATCTCTAATATATCTCTATCAATATGTTTTGTAATGATCCTGGAAAGGCTAATCAGAGGAGGCTATTGATTCATTAAACTCTGAAAATGCCCTGATTCGTTCATTAGAGGCTATGCCCACAACATATCTTGATTGGCTGGCTGACGATTATTGCAGCAACCGAAAAAAATACCTTCCCTGATTGGCTAGCCAAGTCCGTTTCAACTGTTTGCAGTTCATATCATTGTTTAGATGTGATCACACTGGCATGAAAAACTATCCTTGAACTAATATTGAATACACTGTATATAATGAGGGTTTATTTTCCTTGGATCAATTGAGTTTCGCAATTAGGCTTCGGCTGAAATGGGTAACGCTCGCTCCCAAATTCGGGCACAAATTGATCAATATCTCCAAATGCGGTTGTTTTTCCGGGCTGTTTGGCTGATATGCACCCTGAGTCACACAGGAGAGAGAAAGATGGATTCTTTCATCCTACTTATATTCCTAACAGCCTAAGGCCATGAGACTGAGGATGCCTGCCATAGATGTGGGTGAAACGTCAGGAAAGAATGCTTCTGGAACATGGCCATACAGCCCAGAAAACACACAACAACCCTGTGATTCTGGCCATGAAAGCCTTCGACAATATCTCCAAATTCTATGTTTACGAATCCAAGGATTCAATGCTTGACATTCAATGGCTTTCTTGATGGGAAATTTGTGTTACATCTGTTTCTCTCTGTGTGTTTTTCCTCCAAGAGGCATCGTTTTCAACCGAACATGTAATCCATCTTGGTGGATACTGATATTGATATCCATTTCTCACTTCTCCAGGCTTTGCAACAGGCTGGAGCCATTGTGGGAATGACTGGGGATGGAGTGAACGATGCCGTAGCTCTGAAATCTGCAGATATCGGGGTTGCAATGGGGCGGGCGGGAACCGACGTCAGCAAGGAGGCTGCAAACATGATCCTCGTGGATGATGACTTCTCAACCATCATGTAGGTGTCCCTTAGGTGAAGATTTGTGGTTCTTGTCAAAAGTGAATGTATTGTAGTTTTCTTAGCAAGCTTTGCCTTCCTCTGAGATAGAGTCACTTGTCCATGGCCACCCAACACGTTTCCGTGGTTCAACGAGGATTCAAATCCTGGTTTCCATAGTCCTATTCCAAACCACTATGCTATGCCATGTTGGCTCTCTGACCAACCACAAAAGGACCAACAAACCACTGGAACTGAGAAATTACAACATACTTCTCTTTCCTTTCCACCAGGAATGCCATCGAAGAAGGGAAAGGCATATTTTACAACATTAAAAATTTTGTTCGGTTTCAGCTCAGCACGTAAGTGGTTCTTGCCTTGACCATCAGTGTTAAGACATATTACTTTTTCGGGAGGGAGAGACTTTTGGAAGTTCTGAAACTTTTGCAAACTCTGAAAGGATCTCCGTTGGGACATCTGAGTCTTCATCAAAGGCTTATCATATCTTTTGTTTTCTTCTTTCTTGTCAGGAGCATCTCCGCTCTAAGTCTAATCGCTCTGTCTACCATATTCAATTTGCCAAATCCACTCAACGCCATGCAGATCCTGTGGATCAATATTATAATGGACGGTCCTCCAGCTCAAAGGTGAGAAAAGGGGAACGGTAGGATCAGGACGATGGGAAAGATCTTGTGTGAACCTTCTCCTTCTCTTATCTCAAATAGTCTTCCAAAACTGGCCATATAATGGCATTCTCTTATTACAGTAGGACCTCTACTTTCATGGGAGTGAGGGGTGTAGGTTCTCCGTGAAAGTAGAAAAAGTGAATGAAGAAACACTTCACTTACTTATGGGGATGCTTTCCTTAGAAACTGTAGGTCCTCCAGAACAATTCTATGGTCAACTTCCAGCAGAGGAAATTGAACACAGAATCAAACTAGAGAACATACAATTAGAAGATGACAATAGGATCGCAACGGACCTACAAATGGAGGAGGTTGACCATAAAATTGAATTGGGAGACCTACAAATATCTAGAGAAATGTTATCTCTAAGAATCAATAGATTCCCCAGCAAGATGATTTCTGGAGGTTCAATCCATCTGCAAAAATGAAACCCACAAACATGGAAGATGAACTGTAAGATGATGGGTTAAAAGATTCCACAGGAATGAAATGTAGTTATTTGCCTTCCTCATAATGCAAATATGGACACTACCAGACACTGCTGAACTTAGGGGTGTGATTTGAGTCTTTACGACAAGATTAAAGGGATCGTGAATCTGTATCCTTATGATCATGTGTCTTTCTCTGGGACTTGAGAACAGTTTGGGTGTCGAACCAGTGGACAAGGATGCCATCAGGCAGCCTCCAAGGAACGTCACGGACACCATTCTCAGCAAGTCTTTGGTCCTCAAGATCCTCCTTTCGGCCACCGTCATCATCAGTGGAACCATGTTTGTCTATTGGAAGGAGGTGAGAAAGCAGGCCTAAGTCATGTCCCTAAATATTGAGCTGATATTCTAAGTTACTGTTGGGCAATGAAGGGAAATTTCACAGAGGAGCAATGTTTCTCGTGGGTTGGGCAAGCTCCTCCTCAAGGGATCTGCCACAGTTAGATTCCTATGGAAAACACATCTTTCTGGATTGATTTTTCTCCTGGATTCTAACAAAACTTCTTGTCACTCATTAGAGGTGTGCAATTATTTCGTTAGTCATCGTAAGTCGGATCAAATTCGTTAAATTCGTACTTCCGAAGCAATATCTATACCTAAGTAAGCCACTCCGAGTCCCCTTGGGGAGATGGAGGCGGGGTACAAAAATAAAATAATTTAATAATTTATAATAATATTTTATCGCTTTTAAACTTATTTATTATGCAATGCTTTTGACATGAAATTTAATAATAATAATAATAATAATAATAATAATAATAATAATAAAATCAGATGTATGAATAATTCTGAAAGTTGGGGTGACTGATCCCCAGTTGTCTTGTGTCATTGGATAGAAAATTCAAGGAGATAGCTCTTGCAGTATTTGTTAAATGTTGTTTATAAAACTTTGAAAATTCCCCAAAAATTGGTTAAGTGAAACATTCTGAAACTTGACGGGCTCACAGTAGTAAATGTGTTCTGAAAGTTGGGGTGAATGCTCCCCTGTTGTCTTGTGTCATTGGACAGAAAATTCAAGTTTGCTCTTGTATTTTTTTAATGTTGTTTATAAAAACTTTGAACATTTCCCAAAAATTGGTTGATAAGTGAAACATTCTGAAACTTGATGAGCTCACAGTAGTAAATGTGTTCTATCCTTGTAGCAAGTTTCACCCCAATCGCTGTAAAAATGAGAAAGGAGTCCCTGAAGTTGCCCCACTTGCGGAATTACTTGAAAAAGTCACGAAATTTCATTACTAGAATGAAATTTTCACGAATGATACTTTAGAAACGCAATGAATGCGTCCCCTAATTTTGTAACATTTTTTTTCAACAATCGCACAGCCCTATCGCTTATCCATCACTGCGTGTAGATGTAAGGCTCTGCATGTACCGCTTGGCAGAATGGTGCCTCTAATCTGTCTTTTAGGAGAACGTCAAGGTGGCCCTGACTTTGCAAACAAAAGGGCCATTGTGAGGCACGAGACCTTGACTTTGCACACTCTGCAAACACCCAAGAAAAGAAAAGAGGATCTTTCTCTCTTGACCGATGCCTTTTCTCACTTCCAGATTCCAGAAAGTGGCATAACCCCACGGACCACAACAATGACTTTCACGTGTTTTGTCTTCTTTGACCTCTTCAATGCCTTGACGTGTCGCTCTCAGGTGAGAAAGGCCTCCCGAGAGCATGATTTACAAGCAAAATATTTTATGAGTAGATGTTTTTTTTTGGGTGACTGAGATAACGCTTGTGAAGATCTGCTCTTTATGTTGCGCATTGGCATATCTTTGTTCCTAAGAGTTCAAAGAAAAAACAGTCTAACAACTGAGAAACCTAAGTGGCCCTGCCTGAATACTAGTGGATATTTATCACAAAGGAGAAGCGAGTATTTTACTCTTCTCAGGAAGATCATACTTTACAAAAAGGTTATGATTATGCCAAATGGTGTGAATGCCAAATGATCTCCAAAAAGGGTCGCACTTCCAAATGGTTACGGAGATATACATCCATCTCCTTTGTTTTCCTTTCCCCCTCCAGACCAAACTGATATTAGAAATCGGCCTTTTCCGGAACCGCATGTTCTTATATTCCGTCCTGGGGTCCATTCTGGGCCAGATGGCGGTGATCTACATCCCTCCCTTGCAGAGGATCTTCCAGACAGAGAATTTGGGCGCTTTGGGTAAGCTTGAGCACGGAATGCATTCATTCCTTCATAGAAGGCTGGAGCAACTCAACCGTGGTCAATATTTGGAGAAGCGACTACATCTTGATATATTTCTGTATCTTTAGTATGATATAAGGAGCCGCAGTGGCGCAATGGGTTAAACCCTTGTGCTGGCTGGACTGCTGACCTGAAGGCTGCCAGTTCGAATCCGCAAGATGGGGTGAGCTCCCATGTGTCAGCTCTAGCTTGCAGGGACATGAGAGAAGCCTCCCAGCAGGATGGTAACAAACCCCTGGGCAACATCTGTTTAGACAGCCAATTCTCTCACACCGGAAGCGACTTGCAGTATGTTCTCAATATGCCTAGTCATTAGAACTTCTGTGAAGATTTCAGAGTCCACTTCATCCAATGCATTTCTTTTTCTTATCGGCAGATTTGTTGCTCCTCGCAGCCTTGGGGTCTTTGGTTTTCATCCTCTCGGAGTTGGCCAAAGTCGGAGAGAGGTATTGTTGCGGCCGACCCAAGACAGACCAGTTCCCGTTGGAAGCCGTGTGACTACAAGAATTAGACTTGTGGCAACTTGAAGACTCACGTGTGCTTTTGTGACTTGCAAGCCCACCTTTTGGTGGTCCGTGAAGGCAGACGTGGTGTTTCAATGACATTGTCAAATCCTGGAAAACTATTGGATGCAGAGAAAATCCGCATATAATGCGAGATCCATGAAACGATCACCAGCCGATGAGACCTTTTCCTCATTTCACAGACTGATCCATTAAAGCTTTCCAGAAGAGACGGACCGCTTCTCATCTTACAATTATGCGTTTTAGAGAAGACCGGTCCAGAGGAACATCACTGTGAATCCATGACACCAGCACCATCATCATTTTGTTTATTTATTTAAGTTGCAATAACACCTTTTGCTAATAAAACATGTCTTAAGGGCTAACAGGTGGCGAGAGAGTTCTTAGCTGGAATTGCCATTTGGTGTGGAAGTTTCCGTGCGGAAACGGTTGGACATTTATGTTGAACATCTATATTCAAAGCGTGAGTTCTCAACCTGAGTTGTTCCAACCGTGAGATATAATCACATTTGCTGCATGATTCACATCGCAAAGAAGTATGTACTCTCAATTGTGGGCAACTGCATAAATTCTGGATTTTTTCCCAACCGCATGGGCTGTAAATCCTGGAGTAGGCTTTCAAATACCAGGCAAGTTTATTGTAACAAAGACACTTAATCCTTGAGCTTTCCGATGCTTTCACTAGGCTTGACTGAAACGTGAGATTGAAGCCATGATTTGTAAACATTGATCCGGACTGACCATATTAAATGACCTTATTCACTGGCATCAGATACATGGGAACTAGCCGAGTCTTATGTGCTGGAGCCAAGATTCCTACTGCCATGATTCTGGGAGTTGTAGTCTCCATTTCCCAAATTCCAGATGCCACACTTTAATTGGAAACCAACTGCACCATTACATGATCCCATACCCTTAAAATGAAATCTAACTCAATCAGAATGCTCTGGTTCCTGACATTTCCCTTAAAGCTGGGAACTGTTCCTCTGTTCTTCCAAATTAGTCTGGAAGAACTGGCTTTGGTTTGGTTTTCATGGAAGACAGAAAAAATAATGATAATAATATACCAGTCCTGGGCAAACTCCAGGCATTTTGGACTTCCAACTCCCACAATTCCTAACAGTCTCAGGCCTTTTCCTTTTAAAAGGGATTTATAGCCCCCTTTAAAAACCTAACCAATCTTTTTAATCCCTGCCAATTTTTTTGCTTTTGGTTTAGCAACTTTGTTTATACATTTGTTCCATTTTCACGCAGACTGCTTTAAACCATACAGAGCCTTTTTTAACTGATAAACTTTCCAATATGGTTGATGCTCCTAACCCTGAGCTTGCTTCATATAAATGTCCTTACTTAAGTCAGCATTTAAATAAGCTGTTTCAAAATCAAAATGTCTAATTTTGTATCCTTTCTGTCCTGCTAGAGCCATAATTAATCTCAAAAATTCTCATTTTGCAGCTGGGGTAAATGTTTCATCATATGTTTCAAATTGTTTTTGTTGAAATCCCTGGGCTACTAGTCTAGCTTTGTATTTACAGGTATTTCTATACCCCCCCCCCCTCCCCCTTGAACCAATTGATGGGATATCTGGGCTATACTGGGCCCATAACCCTTGAAAAGGAAGGGGCCCGAGGCTGTTAGGAATGGTGGGAGTTGAAGTCCATATCACCCGGAGGGAGGGGCCAAATTTGCCCATGCCTGCTTTATATAGTTGTGGCCTTCAATTCCCATGATCGCTCAATGTTGGCAATATTGGCTGATGGGAGGGACTGAGCCATAACTCCAAACTATACCCAAATCAGGGTCTCATCCCATCCCATCACTGTTTATCTATCCAACTGTCTGTGGAATATGCCTCCCAACAAAGCCACCATCTCAATGACCACCCAAGTGGGTGGGAAATCTAAAGCTCAGAGACTCCCTCACTTTGCGCTCAGGCAAAAGCTTCCAGGCTTTATTCTGAGTTGTTGTTGTCCCCATCTTCGTCTGGGACCCGCAATCCCTCGCTCTGGCGGCTCTTTCCGATCATCTCCAGCAGGGCCTGCGCCTCGGGGTCGGCGTCCAGGATGCTCTTGGGATCTTTGCCCTGAAAGACAAGTTGGAGGAGGGAGAAAGGGCAGGAAGTCAAGAACGGAATAAAGTGGGGTTCTCAATATGCGATCGCGAAGGGCTCTGCGGTGCCATGACACTTCCCACCTCCTCCTCTTTCTTCCTCCTGAGAAATGTAGGGAAATTCTATTTGGAGCTGCCAGGAACAACAGAGGGCTGGACTGGATGGCCCCTGGGGTTTCTGTTGTTGTTTTTACTACTACTACTACAAAGGCTGAAAGGCCATCTGTTGGGGGAGCTTTGATTGTGCTTTTCCTGCATGGCAGAAGAGGGTTGAACTGGATGACCCCTGGGTTTTCTGTTGTTGTTACTGTTATTATTATTATTATTATTACGTCTACTACAGCTACTGCTACAAAGGCTGAATGGTCATCTGTTGGGGCGATTTGATTGTGCTTTTCTTGCATGGCAGAAGAGGGTTGGATTGGATGGCCCCTGGGTTTTCTGTTGTTGCTGCTGCTGCAGTAGTAGTAGTAGTAGTAGTAGTAGTAATAATAATAATAATAATTACTGTTCTGGAACACAACACACCAGACATCACAGTTGTGGAAAAGAACAAGGTTTGGATCATTGATGTTGCCATCCCAGGTGACAGTCGCATTGAAGAAAAACAACAGGAAAAACTCAGCCGCTCTCAGGACCTCAAGATTGAACTTCAAAGACTCTGGCAGAAACCAGTGCAGGTGGTCCCGGTGGTGATGGGCACACTGGGTGCCGTGCCAAAAGATCTCAGCCGGCATTTGGAAACAATAGACATTGACAAAATTACGATCTGCCAACTGCAAAAGGCCACCTGACTGGGATCTGCACGCATCATCCGAAAATACATCACACAGTCCTAGACACTTGGGAAGTGTTCGACTTGTGGTTTTGTGAAACGAAATCCAGCATATCTATCTTGTTTGCTGTGTCATACAATGTCGTTGTGTCAATAATAATAATAATTACAAAGGCTGAATGGCCATCTGTTGGGGGTGTTCTGACTGTGCTTTTCCTGCATGGCAAGAGAGGATTGGATTGGATGACCCCTGGATTTTCTGTTGTTGTTGTTACTGTTATTACTACTACTACTACTACTACTACTAGCTGCTGGGAACAACAGAGGGCTGGACTGGATGGCCCCTGGGGTTTCTGTAGTTGTTGTTGCTATTGTTGTTATTACTACTACTACTACTACTACTACTACTACAAAGGCTGAATGGTCATCTGTTGTGGAAGTTTTGATTGTGCTTTTCCTGCAGGTCAGAAGAGGGTTGGACTGGAAGGCCTCCTCCTTCCCTTCTCCTTTTCTCTTTCCCTTCTTTTTTTCTCCTTCTTTCTCCTCTTCCTCCCTTCTCCAGCTCTGAGGAGGCTCATATCACAATGTCTTTTTGTGACTCTGTCCTTCCTTTCACACACAGGCCACCTTTCTATCCCAGCAGCATCACAGAGGGCCACTTCACCTAGCAAAACCCTTTGTAGGATGGACAGATGGACACGACAGATGCCGACTATTCCTGCACAGGTCATGGTCAAGCTGTGCCGGAGCCTTTTCTTGGCCTCACTGAGCCCATTTCAAGGGAAAGTCACGTTGCTTCTCCTCGGTTTGCTCTGCAAACAACGGAACGGGTTTGGCAAGGCGGCCGACCCGACCGAACACAGAGACACAGCACAGCCTGCTTCGCGGCTCCTGCCGAACAGGTTGCACCAGGTTCTAAATGTTCTTGAAAGGGATGGAGAAGCAAAGCTGCGTCACAGCACTGCAATCCAGTAAACAGCTAGGGTTTGCAGCTGCAAGGCCATTCAGTGCTAACCAAGCTCACCCACTGCAACATTCGCACAAGGGTTCAGTCTCCCACCCTGGACATCATTCTACAGGTATATTTCCAAACAGATTTCACCACCTCCCAACAAATGATGCCCCCAGGCTTTGGAGCTTCAAAGCTATTCAACGCTCATCAAGCTGGCCGACGGCAACATTTGCATTGGCTTCCAACAGACAAGAGTTCTTTCTTTCTCCCACCCTGGACATCATTCCACAGATATATGAACCCCACTTGTCTCGTTTTCAAAAGACCTCACAAGTCTGAGGATGCCTGCCATAGATGTGGGTGAAACGTCAGGAGAGAATGCTTCTGGAACCTGGCCAGACAGCCCGGAAATCTCAGTTTTAGATCTCTCTCTGAATCTTTCTCACATTTTTTCTAGCATGCATGGCTTTTTCATTTCCAGATGAAAATAATATTAATAATTATTAGCATTATCATAATCATAATCGTTATCATTATTATTACCGTATATACTCTAGTATAATCCGACCTGAATATAAGCCGAGGCACCTAATTTTACCACAAAAAAACTGGGAAAACATTGACTCCAGTATAAGCCGAGATACCAATAAAATTACATGAACTGAGGCATCAGTAGTTTAAATGTTTTTGAATCTTTACATCAAATTGTAACTTAAGATATGACTGTTCAACTCTGATTAAATCATTATTTTCATCTTCTTCAATGTAAATGTACTTATGTAT
Source organism: Anolis carolinensis (assembly GCF_035594765.1). Taxonomy (NCBI): domain Eukaryota; kingdom Metazoa; phylum Chordata; class Lepidosauria; order Squamata; family Anolidae; genus Anolis; species Anolis carolinensis. The sequence continues at coordinate 1,100,588 of NW_026943820.1, forward strand.
CCTTTTAATAATAATAGAGTGAAATAATAAATGTAATAATAATAATAAATGCAGTAAAATAATAAATGTAATAATAGAGTAAAATAATAAATGTATTAATCATAATAAAAATAGAGTAAAATAAATGTAAAAGTAACAATAGAGTAAAATAATAAATGTAATAATAATAATTAATAGAGTAAAATAATAAATGTAATAATAAATGCAGTAAAATAATAAATATAATAATAGAGTAAAATAATAAATGTAATAATAATAATTAATAGAGTAAAATAATAATTGTAACAATACCAATAATAATAGAGAAAAATAATAAATATACCATATATACTTGAGTATAAGCTGACCTGAATATAAGCCCACCAGGACCCTCACCCGAGTATAAGCCGAGGAGGGTTTTCAGTACTAAAAAAGGGCTGAAAAACTAGGCTTATACTTGAGTATATACAGTAATCATTGTTGTTGTTGCTATTATTGTTATTATTCCTCTTAAAAGAGACTCAAAGTGGCTGTCGCCTGGGATTGCAACATTATTATTATTATTATTATTATTATTATTATTATTATTATTATTATTATGTATGACACAGCAAACAAGATAGATATGCTGGATTTCGTATCACAAAATCACAAGTTGAACAGTTCCAAAGTGTATTATATTATTATTATTATTATTATTATTATTATTATTATTATTATCATCATCATCAGAGCTGGACTGCCTTAAGAGACAGGAACAAGGAAAGAGAGAAAGTATGTGTTCTCAGGGTGGGTGGTTCCTGACTTTAAAATAGTTATTATTATATTATTGACTCAGAAAGGTCACTTTCACATCCATTCAAGCCGTCCGGGCAGAGGACAAAGGAGGGTATACACGGCAAATTTGTAAAACACACCAGAAAGGACAACCCAAAACCATAAAAGACATAAAGCAAAGGACTTCTATCAGAGCTCGGAGGAAGATAACAATCGCAACAGCAAGCAAAGAAAACCAGAGAAGTCTGGGAAACATTCAAAACTCTCCTCCGGCAGAGTCCCATTGTAAACGTTCTATAAAAGGCAGATAATAAGATGTATTTCTGTGAAATACGCATATTAAAATACACATAACAAAGGATGAAAATACAGTGAACAACAAAAAAGGCCCAACGTCTGGGATACACTCAGCCAACGGTCAAGCCCTTGCCCTGGGCATATTGAGCATGGCTTTGATGGGTGAAAAGGGTCAGTGTTGCCGTCCTGGGAGCGCAAGGGGTCACTTACGTCGGGGTCTCCCGGGGGCTCTCCCACGGCCCACACCTCCATGGCGTTGAAGGTGAAGTTCTCCTTGGCCGAGAGCTGTGGGCTGTTGTAGGTGGTGCAGCGGGGCTTGGCTTTGCTGTGCCCCTTCCCGTAGTTGCTGTCCACCCAGAGGCCAAAGTATTCGTGCTGACCGCCCATGCCCTGCCAGGAAAGGAACGCACGACATGCATGAGATCCAGGCAGAAACTGAGATTCGAACAAGCACAAACAGGGACAGAAAATGACCGACCCACTGACCGACCAATAGGCAGGTAGCCACCTGCATTGTTATTTATCCTCCTGACCAAACCAATGGCCCACTGAGGCTGGATTTACACTGCCATGTAATCCAGTTTCTGAATACAGATTATCCGCTTCGAACTGGATTATATGAGTCTACACTGCCATTGGTACCGTCTGGAGAAAATTTGTCACACAATGGTGTTCTAAGCAGAACTGGGCTCTCAAGGAACAGCAATCTGAGAACCTATATATATATATATATGTGTGTGTGTGTGTGTGTGTGTGTGTATATATCTCACATATATAAACACATATATACATATATACATACACACACACATATATACACACACATATGTACATATATATATATATATATATATATACATACACGCACAAATATATACACACACACATATATATACACACACGTATGTAAGTATATATATACATACACGCACAAATATATACACACACACATATATATACACACACGTATGTAAGTATATATATACATACACGCACAAATATATACACACACACATATATATACACACACGTATGTAAGTATATATATACATACACGCACAAATATATACACACACACATATATACACACACACATATACACATGCACATATACATATATACACACACGCATACCATATATACAATAATATAAACCAACCCGAATGTAAGACGAGGCACCTAATTTTATCCCCAAAACACTGGGAAAACTTATTGACACAAGTATAAGCCAGGGGTGAGAAATGCAACAACTGGTCAATTTCAAAAATAAAAAGATACCAATAAAATTACATTATTTGAAGCATCAGAAATGTTTTGGAATATTTACATATAATGATAATTTAAGATAATAAGACTTTAATAAGATAAGTATATACAGTAATCAGAATTGGACAGCCTTGAGTATAAGCCGACCCGAACATAAGTGGACCAGGACCCTCACTCAAGTATAAGCTGAGGGGGGGGGCTATTTCAGCCTTTAAAAAGGGCTGAAAAACCTGGCTTATACTCGAGTATGTATGGTATGTATGTGTGTGTATAGATAGATAGATAGATAGATAGATAGATAGATAGATAGATAGATAGATAGAAGCACTGAGCTGCTGAACTTGCGGACTGAAAGGTTGCAGGTTCGAATGCAGGGAGTGGGATGAACTCCCGCTTTTAGCCCCAGCTTCTGCCAACCTAGCTGTTTGAAAACATGCAGATGTGAGTAGATCAATAGGTACTGCTCCGGCGGGAAGGGAATGGCACTCCATGAAGTCATGCCCCAAAAGAGCCACACTCTGAGACCAATTCTGGCAGGAACTGCCTTGTACTCACCAGTCCGTTTGGCATCGTCTGCTGCCCGTGATTCAAGTACATGTAATGGTCATTGTAGCCCGTGTAAGTGAACACGCCGAGCGTAGGGGACACAGAGAAGAGGAAGCACTCGTTGTTGCCTGTAAACAACAGAGGCACAAAGAGACGGAGAGGGAAATGTCACTGGGATCATTTCCACCTAGGTGCTTTTTGTCTCTCCACATATTCCCAAAGCCTATCTTTTGTGTAGGTTGCAAAGCTCCTCAGACTAAGACAATGATGGGCAAGCTTTTGCGCTTGGTGTGTCAAAATTCACCAAAATATCTAGCATGACTTGGGTGGTGTGTCACTTTGAGAGAAAAAACTCATAATTTTGCAATATGTATAGTTTAAATAACAAAAATATATAATCGTAATATATAACTGTATTTAATAAATCAAAAACTGACCAGGAGGTCATAAGTTCGAGGCCGCTCGGAGCCTATGTTTGTTTGTCTTTGTTCTATGTTAAAAGGCATTGAATGTTTGCCTAATATGTGTAATGTGATCCGCCCTGAGTCCCCTTCGGGGTGAGAAGGGCGGAATATAAATGCTGTAGATAAATAAATAAATAAATAAATAAAAACTATTTACTACCATTATTTCCATGTACAAGAATCTATGGTACCTCTTGCAGTTTCCACGCTGATTTCTCTCTATTCTAGTTTCAATGTAGTCATGAATAATGAATAATATAATAATAATATAATAGTAATAATATGATAATATGCTACAATAATCTATATATATAAAAGGGTAATGGAATCACGGCGCCGGACAAAACAACTAAACTAAACGCCCCACAACCTTGAAAATTGACAGCACAACCTCTCATCCACGCCTCTACGTTCTTACAACAAAAAGAAAAGTAAAATTAAGTCCTAGCCACAGCAACGCGTGGCCGGGCACAGCTAGTAATAGAATAATAATAGAATGATGTAATAACCTCTCTCTCTCTCTATATATATATATATATAGATATATATATACACTAGCTGTGCCCGGCCACGCGATGCTGTGGCGAAGTCTGGTGGTACGGGAAATAAAGTATTGAGGAATTGGTGGTAGTTAAGGTAAAGGGTAAAGGTTTTCCCCTGACATTAAGTCCAGATGTGGATTATATGGCAGTGTGGAGTCAAGATAATCCAGTTCAAAGCTGTGTCGAAGGGCCTTGAGTCTACATTGCCATATAATCCAGTTCAAATCTGATAATCTGTATTTTATAGGCAGTATGGAAGAGGCCTAAGTGAGGCCTAACTCTGCCTGTCCCCTGGGCTGAGTGGGTTGCTAGGAGGCCAAGTGAGCAGAACTTAGCCTTTTAACTGGCAGCAATTGGATAAAAACAATTATACCTCTTCCTCTAATTAGGACTTTATTTTTCTTTTCTTTTTGTTTTATGAACGTAGAGGCATGGATGAGGGGTTGTGCTGCCAAGTTTAGTGTTTCTGGGATGTGTAGTTTTGTTGTTTTGTCCTAGGCCAAAATTTCATTTCCCTTTGATATATATAGATGTAATGTGCATAATTCCCATGGAGTAAACAACAAAACCGCTGGACCAAATCACACCAAATTTGGCCACAAAAGACATAGTCATCCAATCAATCTGCATGCGGCAGCGTGTCAGCAAAAATGGCAAGACGTGTCAGTGCTGACACGCGTGTCATAGGTTGGCCAGCACTGGACTAAGACATACTGCAGAATCTAAACTAAAGACTGCCACCTACTGGGTGAAAATTGCCATCTTTTATGACAAATGTTTTGGAATATTTACATATAACGATTCTATCCCAAACTAAACGTGAGCCAACAGTGTGATGCAGCAGCAAAAAAGAACCAATGTGTCTGTGTCTTGGGCGGGATGGCCCTTGGTGCCTCTCTCAAGACTTCTACAATTGCGATCCTTTTGGAAATGAGCCAAGAATGAAAAGGGGGAGACGGGGGGGGGGGCCGACCTTGGAACTGTGGCTTGACCTCCCAGGAGCAGGAGGCGAAGCCCCCGAAGACGTATCCGTGGGCGTCGCGCAGGACCAGCAGGCAGGGCCCCTTGTGGACGATGTGGCCGCAGAGCTGGGAGAAGCTCTCCCCGTGGAGCTGCGAGGAGAAGAGCAGCCGCCACTCCCGCCGCAGCCCCGACGGCAGGCACGAGTTCAGGAAGGCCACCGAGGGCACGTCCAGCAGGCTCACGAAGCGCGAGGACCCCGGGCGCAGACCCTTGCAGGCCGGCAGCAGGTGGGACGAGGAGGGGGAGGAGGGGCCCTGGTCCGGAGGAAGCAGCCCTTGCTGGACGATGACCCCCAGGAAGGACGAGACCTGCGGGACCCGGAAGAGCCAGTCCTCCAGGCCACCCTCGTCGTAGCACGCGTCCAGCGCCGCAAACCCCTCCAGCCGCCTCCCATCTGGAGCAGGAACAAGGAACCGTATAAACAAAACAATAATCCACGATCACAATAATAATAATAATAATAATAATAATAATAATAATAATAATAATAATAATAATAATCCAGACTGACAAAGTTCTGGAACACAACACACCAGACATCACAGTTGTGGAAAGAAAAAGGTTTGGATCATTGATGTCGCCATCCCAGGTGACAGTCGCATTGACGAAAAACAACAGGAAAAACTCAGGACCTCAAGACTGAACTTCAAAGACTCTGGCAGAAACCAGTGCAGGTGGTCCCAGTGGTGATGGGCACACTGGGTGCCATGCCAAAAGATCTCAGCCGGCATTTGGAAACAATAGACATTGACAAAATTACAATCTGCCAACTGCAAAAGGCCACCCAACTGGGATCTGCACGCATCATCCGAAAATACATCACATAGTCCTAGACACTTGGGAAGTGCTCGACTTGTGATTTTGTGATACGAAATCCAGCATATCTATCTTGTTTGTTGTGACATAATAAAATAATAATAATAATAACTTTATTTTTATACCCCGCCTCTATCTCCCCAAAGGGGACTCAGGGCGGCTGACATGGGGCCAAGCCCGAATAAAAACAATAGCAATATAAAACACAACAATAGACAAGAGACATGCACAATTATAAAAATTTAAACATTAGCCAATAAATACAAACGACAAGAACGAATAAAATCATGGATTAAAACGGAGAGGTTGTAAAAGTAGACTGGGTAAGGTGCACCATATAAATATTGTAAACACGAGGTGACTGATAAAGTGCAAATTGGGATGGGAATAGACCCTGTGTCTATAATAAAGTAATAATAAAATGAGTGGCCATGTTCCAGAAGCATTCCCTCCTGACGTTTCATCCACATCTGTGGCTAAAGGCGTCCTCAGAGGTTGTGAGGTATGCTGCCACAGGTGTGGGTGAAACGTCAGGAGGGAATGCTTCTGGAACATGGCCATGCAGCCTGAAAGACTCACAGCAACCCAGTGATTCCGGCCACGGAAGGCTTTGACACTACAATAATAAAGTGATCATGAGCATAAACTTGTTTCTACAACTTACAAAGGATGCAACAAGCAATAATATACACTGAAATGTAAATTGGTTGCATTCACAAATACTGATTGCTATTTCCAGCAAACGTTTCTTTAAATATATAATAGATCTAATATATTATAATATAACCCCATAAAATATAATATATCTACATACATACATAGTGTGGAATGATACCCAGGGTGGGAGAAAGAACTCTTGTCTGTTGCAGGCCAGTGTGAATGTTGTCATTGGCCACCTTGATTAGCGTTAAATGGCCTTGCAGCTTCAAAGCCTGGCTGCTTCCTGCCTGGGGGAATCCTTTGCTGGGAGGTGTTAGCTGCTCCCTGATTGTTTTTCCTGCCTGTACAAGTTTTCATAGGGACCACCAAAAGCAGCAGCATTGCCCAGGCACAAATCAAGGAACATGAAAAGACAGTTAACCCCTCCCAACAAATGATCCCCCCCCCCCGGGCAGGAAGCAGCCAGGCTTTGGAGCTTCAAGGCTATTCAATGCTCATCAAGCCGGCCAACGGCAACATTTGCATTTGCCTCCAACAGGCAGTTTTTCTTTCTCCCTCCCTGGACATCATTCCACAGACATATAAACCCATTTGCCTAGTTTCCAACAGACCTCACAACCTCTGAGGATGCCTGCCATAGATGTGGGTGAAACGTCAGGAGAGAATGCTTCTGGTTTGGAAAACTCACAGCAACCCAAACACGTCTTTTCTCTTGTCTCACCTGCTGTTTTCAGTTCGGATGTCAGCTGAGAAGCCAAAGCTTTGACTCCAGCGGTAGAATTTTGCATATTTTTTAGATTCCATCCCTTCAGCTCCTTTCTGTAGATGAGGAGGTGGATGACAGAATTGACCAGGTCCTCTGCAAACTGAAACAGAAAGAAGATTCAATTTGGAAACAGAACTAAAAAGAAACCGAACTCCTAACAAGGGCAGAAATGAGCTCCCTCGAACAGACAACCACTAAAAGTTGGTGGAAATGTGCATGCCGAAGACCCATCCTCATTGCAAACTCTTTTCAGAACTTTCTCAAAAGTTCATTAATGCAAATGCTCTCAAAACACACACATACACATGTATCCCCTTTCCTTCTCTGCCACACATACATGGAATTCCCCCCCCCCCCCCAACTCACCTCAAGGATTTGGCTTCCCTTCACCGTCCCGCCAGCCTTGCAGATCATCCTCATGACGATGCCCTTCTTTTCCTCAGCGTTGCCTTTCAAGATAGCGGACATAAAGACGACAAATTGCTCCTTTGTCACGCGGCCGCTGGATCCAGGTGACTTCTCGCTCAGTTGGACACTCGTCATCCCATCAAACAGCCGGACGACCATCGATTCAGGCAGAGCACCCTTGACATGGCCCTGGCCCAAAAATATGATATATGGTTTGAATGAACGGTATGGAAAGAAGGAAGGAAGGAAGGAAGGAGAGCCAATAATTTGGTAGACACAATCCAAAAATATTAAGGCCTGCAATGACTAACTGCCTGCTTGCTGAACTGTAATTAAAAGTTGCAAATGAGAACTGAAATAATTGACCTGCCTGCTAACTGCGATAAGAACTGTGGCAGTGATAAGAGAAATGTTTACAACAGGGGTCCACAAACTATGGCCTGCGGGCCACATGTGGAATAATTTGGAAGACACAATTCAAAAATATTAAGGCCTGCAATGACTATCTATTATTATTATTATTATTATTATTATTACCATTATCATCATCATCATAGTTTCTATTTAAGTTCAGTTATAGATAGTATATAATTCTCTGTGTGTTGAGTACACAGGGTATCACTCTTAATAAACAGTCCACAGTCTTTAGGTATAGTTGTACTCACTGAAGTCCATAACTCTTATTTTCCTACTGAAGTCCAAAAAAACAACATGAATCCACCTCCACTGAGGTGTAAAGGAGACAGACATCCACCTCCACTGAGGTGTGAATCAGACTGATTACAAAATGGAGTCCTGAGTCTGAACAAGCTCAGTACACTCACATGTCTATAACCCCTCCCACACCAAAGAGGTACAGTTAAACTGGCAAATCATTAAATCCAAACTATTGATGTGTTTGCTCCTTAAATCAGGATCTCTTTAGGTGAAAGAGGAGGCTAAAAGGCCATTGTTTCTTTCTTCAGGCATAGTTGTACTCACTGAAGTCCATAAGTCTTACTTCTCTACTGTCACGACCCAGGCGGCAGAGGCACCAATAACCATACACAGAGGCCAGAATCTAACTAATATCTTTATTGAAGGAATATATAAAGTTAATAAAAACAAGTATAGAAAATAGTCCAGAATTAGACCCTTCAGGAAAGGTCAGAATTAGTCCAAAAAAGCAATGTCCAATAAGAAATATTAAGGTCCAAAGTTGTAATCCAATAACCGAAACACTCACTTTGCCAAGCAAAGTGAGGGGAGATGACAAGGTCCTTAGTCCATAAAACTTGAGCGTGGCTAGGAAATAACTTGATACTTGAAACAAGGCTTGAACGTGGAACAAGGTAACTAAGAACAAGAACAAGGTCCGTGGAATAACTTGGTAAAATCCGTGAAACAAGGCAAGGATTAGTCCTGGGAAACAAGGCAAAGTCCGTAGGTAAACAAAGGCTGGGAAGCAAGGCGAAGGCTGGATAGCAAGGCAAGGCTTGAGCTGAAGCGAGGCTTGAATCGGAGCGCGCTGTCCAGACACAACTCGCTCCGTAGGCTGACGAATTGACTCCGCGAAGTTGCTACGCGGGCAAAACACCTATATAGAGTCCAACTTTCTCACCAAAGCGGTTCTCTGGGAATCAGAAACGAAAGCTAAACTCTGAGACCAGATGTTAAACTCCTTAAAGATTCTCACGAGAACCAATGTTAATTGGCAACATTCTTAGCTGCTATCCTCGCACTCCTGCGCGAAGCTGAATCCAAACTTCTCTGTTGTTTACAAAACTCCCGGCGCAAGAACACGGGAGAAGTAGGCTCTGGGGTTGTTTGACATACTTCTGGGGCACAACTTTCTTGCAAGTGCAAGGTTTCCAGATCTGCCTGGGAAGGATCTGGCTGAGAGGAATCCAGTTCAGACTGGGAAGGTAAAAAACCCAAGTTTTCATCTTCATCAGGGATTACAATGTCCTGAGCAGGACTACAAGGCCCATGGTTCATCACACTATCCCCCTCCTCAGGGCCCCTCCCAAACTGGGGTCCTCTCCCCGAGGCGCGAGGTCGCGGTTTGGTGGGATAGGTCAGATGGAAGCGACGGGTTAGATCAGGAGCATGGACTGTGGAGGCGTCTTCCCAAGAGCGTTCCTCAGGCCCAAAACCCACCCAGTCAATGAGATATTGTAGGCGGCGGCGATGAAAGCGAGAATCCAAAATGTCCTCAACCTCGAACTCCTCCTCCCCATTCATCAAAACAGGAGGGGGGGCCGGTTGGTCTGTATCAGGACGCACACCATCCGCCGGAAGGAGCAGGGAACGGTGAAACACTGGGTGAATGCGCATTGAACGCGGAAGTTGGAGTTTGAAAGTCACGGGGTTTAATTGCGCCACCACTGGATAGGGGCCAATGAAGCGGGCATCTAACTTCCGGCATGGGCGGTGGGAGGGCAGAAAGCGAGTGGACAGAAAAACCCGATCTCCTACCTTGATTTCGGGGCCCGGCTGGCGGTGTTTGTCAGCGTGGCGTTTATAGTCCTCCTTGGCTTGGTCCAGTTGCTGGAGCAAAAGTTGTTGCACCGCTGTGAGTTCCTGCAGCCAATCCTCTGCTGCGGGAACTTCTGAAGTTTCAATGACAGGGGGAAAGAAACGTGGATGGAAACCGTAGTTTGCAAAGAACGGCGTTTCTTTTGTAGAAGCTTGAACTCCATTATTGTAGGCAAACTCAGACAGTGGTAACAGAGAAGCCCAATTGTCCTGTTGGTAGTTTACATAACAGCGAAGATACTGCTCCAAAGTGGCATTGGTGCGCTCCGTTTGCCCATCTGTTTGGGGATGATGAGCTGAAGATAAGCGAGAGTCTATGCCCAGTAGTTTTTGTAGTGCCTTCCAAAAACGAGAGGTGAATTGAGATCCACGGTCTGTGACTAAACTCTTGGGCAATCCATGTAGTCTGAAAACATGCTGAAGAAATAGATCCGCAGTTTCTTTGGCCGTGGGGAGGCCTTCGCAGGGAATGAAATGGGCTAACTTGGTGAATAGGTCCACCACCACTAAGATCGTGGTGAATCCACAGGAAGGTGGTAGGTCAGTGATGAAATCCGCGGAAATTATTTCCCATGGGCGAGATGGGGTAGGAAGGGGGTGCAAAAGCCCTGAGGGCTTCTCCCTTCGTATCTTGGAGCGCTGGCATACTGGGCAGGTGTTGACATATTTTTCCACATCCTTGCGGATCTTGGGCCACCAAAAATCTCTTAGGATCAAATGCATGGTTTTAAATAGTCCGAAGTGTCCTGCTGGTTTGCAGTCATGACACAGACGAAGCGCTTTTTCCCTGCCCGGTCCGGGTGGGATATAAACATGATTTCTATAGCAGAGCAGCCCATCTTTAAGCGAAAAGGGAAAATGCAGACCTTGGCGAAGTTGGTCCTGCGCCCAGGCATCTGCTTGCTGACTAGCCCTGATTTCTTGAGCACAGATGGGTCCTGGAGTAGGGGAAGTTGAACCAATGGGACTGGATTTGGTGTTCCCCACTGTGAGCGTGGCAAAGTTCTCAGGTTGTAGCAGTTGGGATTCAAAGGTCTCCTTGCGTCCTGCAGCGTATTCCGGTTTACGTGACAGGGCGTCTGCTTGCTTGGTTTGAGCTGGGGTCACATAATGGATCTGGAAGTTGAAACGTTCAAAGAATAAAGCCCAACGTTGCTGCCTCTGATTTAGTTTGCGGGCAGTTCTTAGATGTTCTAGATTACGATGATCAGTGTGGACTTCAATGGGGAATTTGGCCCCTTCTAGCCAATGTCTCCAAGTTTCAAAGGCTGCCTTTATGGCCAGTAGTTCTTTTTCCCAAATGGTGTAATTCCTCTCTGGTGTGGTTAGTTGACGAGAATAAAAGGCACAGGGGTGGAGGTGATCTCCCACCGGTTGTAAGAGTACAGCCCCAATTGCCACATCAGAGGCGTCCGCTTGCACCACAAAAGGGGTTCCAGGATTTGGGTGCTGTAGAATTGGCTGGGAGGTGAATAGTTTCTTCAGTTGCTGGAACCCTTTCTCTGCTTGATCAGTCCAGCGGAAAGGCTGCTTTCCACGGATGCAGCTAGTGATGGGGTCGGACCAGCGGGCAAAATCTGGAATGAACTTGCGGTAGTAGTTCGCGAACCCCAAGAAACGCTGCACCTCTTTCTTGTTAGTTGGCGCCCGCCATTCCAATACTGCTGAAACTTTGGCTGGATCCATGGAAAGCCCTAGAGGCGAGATGCGGTAGCCAAGGAAATCTACCTCTTGTAGATCAAAAGCGCATTTTTCTAGCTTGGCATAAAGTCCATGATCCCGCAGTCGTTGCAACACCATTTTGACGTGGTTCTCATGTTCTGATTGTGATCTGGAAAACACCAAAAAATCGTCCAGGTAGATTATCAAGAATCTGTCTAGATAGTCCTGAAAAATATCGTTGACAAAATGCTGGAACGTTGCGGGAGCTCCGCATAAACCGAAATTCATAACTCGGGACTCGAATAATCCGAATTTAGTCTGGAAGGCGGTCTTCCACTCGTCCCCTTCTCTGATGCGAACTAGATTATAAGCCCCCCGTAGATCCAGCTTGGTGTAGACCTTGGCTCCTCGAAGTCGGTCCAGTAGATCCGAGATTAAGGGCAGGGGATAGCTGTTCCGCTTGGTGATATTGTTCAATGCTCTGTAGTCCACCACCAAGCGTAATTCCCCTGACTTCTTCTTCACAAACATCACTGGGGAGGCGGCTGGGGATTGAGAGGGTCTGATGAACCCCTTGCGAAGGTTTGTCTCTAAGAATTCCCTGAGAGCTTCTTGCTCTGGTTCAGTCAGGGAGTAGAGATGCCCTCGCGGGATCGGGGCCCCCTCCACCAAGTCAATGGCACAGTCATAAGGTCTATGTGGGGGTAATTTTTCGGCTTCTTTCTCATTGAATACATCCCAATACTCGGAGTACTTCTTTGGCAAGGTGATGATGGGCTCGGAGTCTGTGGCATGGCATACCTTGGCTACGAGGCAATGGTTTTGGCAGTACGGTGAAGCAAACTGCAGTTCTCTGTTGGACCAGGAGATGTTAGGGTCGTGGAGTGTCAGCCATGGAATTCCCAAAATCACAGGGAAATGGGGAACCTCGGTAACAAAGAAGGAAATCTCTTCCATATGTTCCCTTATCCACATCCTGGTGGGTTCCGACCACTGGCTTACGGGGCCCGTCTTGAGGGGACGGCCGTCTATGGCTTGCACCACACGGGCATTCTTGAAATCATGATATTGTAATCCCAGAGAGTCGGCATACTCTCTATCGATGAAATTGTTGGTAGCTCCAGAGTCTATCATGGCGTGGATCATGACGGGTCCCCTTTTTGCTGACCATAATGTGACCACGAGAAGGAACAGGACCCCGGTTGGCGGCTCTTGGATGGATTTTTGACCGGGTTGGCGAGCCTCTCTACACCCGGTCGTTGGCTTCCCCCGCCGGCTGTGTGCCAGTCGGCTCAGACGCCTTCGACTCCGTGGAGGACGCCGCCGCAAGACGGGCGGCAGGCTTCCCTTTGGCTGGGCACTCTCTGGCGAAGTGGCCCCCGTTCCCGCAGTACCAGCAGAGGTTCAAGCGTTGACGACGGGCCTTCTCGGCGGCATCTAGTCTGGGACGCACATTGCCCAACTGCATCGGCACCTCCTCGCCTCCTCTGGGGTATGGGGTTGGCGGCGGGGGTCTCCACACCGGACGTGGCTGAACACTGGCGGGAGCGGGGGGTTTTGCCCCGGCTCTACCGCCCTGGCCTCGAACCCATTGTTTCCTGTTGGCAATCATGACTTCAGCCCGTAAACATTGATCAATGAGTGCCTCGAGGGTCTGGGGAGGATCCACCTTGGAGATTTCTTCCAGCATTTCAATGTTGAGACCCTCCCGAAATTGTCCTCTGAGGGCTACATCGTTCCAGCCGGTGTTGTGGGCCAGCACGCGGAACTCGGCTATGTACTGAGACATGGGTCTGTCTCCTTGAAGGAGGCGCCGGAGTTTGTGACCGGCTGCCTCCAAATTGTCCTCGATTCCCCAGGTCTCCTTAAGGTGATCCAAGAAGCGTTGTGCTGAACTTAGGTGGGGGGAGGCTTGATCAAACAGGGCCGTCGCCCAGCTAGCCGCTGGTCCGTCTAGAAGACTGTAGACCCACGCCACCTTGATGTCTTCTTGGGGAAACTCGGCATCACGGGCCTCTAGATAAGCTTGACATTGGCGGCGGAAAACATGAACCTTAGCAGCTTCTCCAGAAAACTTGGTAGGCAACGCCATGGCCGGGAGGCGAACTCCGCGCTCCCTCAACCCTTTTATTTCTCCATCCTGCGCGTTGAGTCTGTCACGGATGCGGTCCACTTCGTCCTTGCTGATGGTGTAGCTGAGCGGCTGTCCAGCCGGCGCGGCTCCGGTAGACATCCTGGCCTCGGTTAGTTGGTGCTTATGGGAGGCGGAGTCAAACTGTCACGACCCAGGCGGCAGAGGCACCAATAACCATACACAGAGGCCAGAATCTAACTAATATCTTTATTGAAGGAATATATAAAGTTAATAAAAACAAGTATAGAAAATAGTCCAGAATTAGACCCTTCAGGAAAGGTCAGAATTAGTCCAAAAAAGCAATGTCCAATAAGAAATATTAAGGTCCAAAGTTGTAATCCAATAACCGAAACACTCACTTTGCCAAGCAAAGTGAGGGGAGATGACAAGGTCCTTAGTCCATAAAACTTGAGCGTGGCTAGGAAATAACTTGATACTTGAAACAAGGCTTGAACGTGGAACAAGGTAACTAAGAACAAGAACAAGGTCCGTGGAATAACTTGGTAAAATCCGTGAAACAAGGCAAGGATTAGTCCTGGGAAACAAGGCAAAGTCCGTAGGTAAACAAAGGCTGGGAAGCAAGGCGAAGGCTGGATAGCAAGGCAAGGCTTGAGCTGAAGCGAGGCTTGAATCGGAGCGCGCTGTCCAGACACAACTCGCTCCGTAGGCTGACGAATTGACTCCGCGAAGTTGCTACGCGGGCAAAACACCTATATAGAGTCCAACTTTCTCACCAAAGCGGTTCTCTGGGAATCAGAAACGAAAGCTAAACTCTGAGACCAGATGTTAAACTCCTTAAAGATTCTCACGAGAACCAATGTTAATTGGCAACATTCTTAGCTGCTATCCTCGCACTCCTGCGCGAAGCTGAATCCAAACTTCTCTGTTGTTTACAAAACTCCCGGCGCAAGAACACGGGAGAAGTAGGCTCTGGGGTTGTTTGACATACTTCTGGGGCACAACTTTCTTGCAAGTGCAAGGTTTCCAGATCTGCCTGGGAAGGATCTGGCTGAGAGGAATCCAGTTCAGACTGGGAAGGTAAAAAACCCAAGTTTTCATCTTCATCAGGGATTACAATGTCCTGAGCAGGACTACAAGGCCCATGGTTCATCACATCTACTGAACTCCAAACCAGCAACATGCATCTACCTCCACTGAGGTGTGATGCAAACAGACATCCACCCCCAATAAGGTGTAAAGGAGACAGTGAGTACGACTTAAGTGGACGAAGAGTCATGCATACTACCTTGAGGTGGATGGGGAGGCTAAAAGGTAATTGTTTGTTTCTCTTGCCTTAATCGTTTCCAAAGTCACTCCCTTTGCAGCAGCGGCCACCTCCATCTTGGACAAGGAGCCAAAGACCACCTCGATGTCGGCTTGTTCATTGGGAGGAAATCTCGAGAGGTGCTGCTGGTAGGAGCCGTTGCTCTCCACGTTGCCCATTTTTTCCAGTAGACGGTGGAATCCTATGAGGAAGAGGAAGGGGAAGAGGAAGGAGACCAGCATGAGGAGGACGGCTTGGAGGGAGATGCCCTCCGCAAAGCCACCGGCCGGAGAGACAAGGAGAGCAGGAAAGAGGCCCCAAACACTCTGCGTCTCTGTCTCTTTTTTGCCACACTCTCTGCATCACCAGAGGCTGGACCAACACGGAAAAACCAATACAGTTAAATGATTGCTTTCGCTTGCGCAGAATTAATAACGCTCAACAATTACCTATCACAAAGATGTCCAGTGAACTCAGACGGGCACTCAATCGTCCTCAGGCATTTTGTGCTCCAGAAGTTACTGTTGTTGTTGTTGTTATATACCACTTTCCGAGACGAGACTCAAAGCCAATTATATATGGCCAACATTGGAAAAAGTATGCCAGCCAAACAAGGCAGCCTGGACTACAAGTCCCAACAGCCACAATAGCCAAGGAGAATGGGAGACATACACACACACAGCATTTACTGGCATGCAACAGCAAAATGCTAAGCGAATGGTGTAAATAAAAATAACATTTCCAAAACAAATTTTATTTCTCGCTACTTTGTTCACGTAGTTCTAGTAGTAAATAAGGAAATGCTAAAGCAAATATTCTTATTCAGACTAAATGTGTATATTTGTCTTAAAGTATACATATTATTGCCAAATATAATTCTAGGATGTGTTATTCACCTCATTCATCTACCAAACATATGCAACATAACCTGTATAAATCTCAACAGGAAAAAAGTTCTAGTATCTGATATATACACAACACAACAGGTAATCCCGGGTACAAATCTGTCCAAAACGAGGACTATGCCAGGGAATGATAAAGTGTTTCAACAGAGACAAAGTCCCAAGAACAAACGCTTTTGAAACTTTCCACTTTTTTATATCTCCCGTCCAATAGAGCTGATGATGGCAACACATTACATCTTGCAATCGCCTAAACTCTCCTCTGGATATTATTTATTTATGTATTTAAAACATTTATATTCCGCCCTTTTCACCCCAAAGGGGACTCAGAGCAGCTTACAAGTATATGTACATACAATATATTAATTATTATATTATATTATATTATAAAGCACCTTAAATGTCTATTTAAATGTACAATTATGCAGGTTTTTAATGTATATTTTAATTTTTATTGTAATTTTTTTAATTTTGAAAGACTTTTAAATCTGATGTAAACTGTTTTTCTGATGTATATGTTTATATTGTAAGCCGCCCTGAGTCCCCTGATGGGTGAGAAGGGCGGAGTAGAAGTGATGTAATAAATAAATAATAAATAAATAAATATTATTGGCATAGCACAATATAAGCACTACATATTACTATATTGAACTATACCACTATGCTGCAATATTATTAGTAATATTGTATGTAATATATAATATACACTTATAATATTGTATAATTATTATATTGTATTACATTATAATATTATTATCAATATTATATGTATATATAACATATTATATTGTTAGTATAGCATGTATTATATATTATTATATTGATATATTGAGAGGACAGAGGACGAAAGGGAGAAACGGGCTGAGAGGAAGAAGGCGCCTCAAGCAAACCCTTGTCGAGACCGCCTTCCATTGGAAAAGTACCGTATACACTCGAGCATAATATTAAATATATATTATATATTACATGTAATATTATTCATAGTATTACATAATATAGATATAGTACAATATGGTAATTTATTGCCAGTATTGTGCTATGCTAATGATATAATATTGTATGTAAATTTAATTTGTAAGCCACTCTGAGTCCCCTTCGGGGTGAGAAGGGCGGGATATAAATGTATTAAATAAATAAATAAGACAACCTGAATATAAGCTGAGGCACCTAATTTTATCACAAAACTGGGGAAACCTATTGATTCGAGTATACGACGAGGGTTGGAAATGCATCAGCTACTGGCAAATTTCAAAAATAAAAATAAATATAGATACTAATAAAATTACATTATTTGAGGCACCAATAGGTTAAATGTTTTTGAATGTTTACATAAAATTGTAATTTATGATGATAATAATAATAAGATAAGACTGTCTAAGTCTGATTATCTATATACTTGAGTATAAGCCGACCCGAACATAAGCCAGCCAGGATCCTCACCCGAGTATAAGCCGGGGGGAGCTTTTTTCAGCCCTAAAAAAGGGCTGAAAAACTAGGCTTATACTCAAGTATATACAGTATGTCCTCACTATGAAAGAAAGAACATGAGGACCCAGAATAGATCTCTACAATCATTTATGGGCCCACCACCAAGACCCTACCCTTGGAAGGCAATGAGATTCAGCCAAGAGGGATTGCGATGATGAATTAGGAATGTCCTTGGAGGGAATATCAAGACACAAAGGAGACACAATAGGGAAAAGGCTCTGCATGTCAACCCAGGAAAGAGAAGATAAGTGGACAATGTTAATGACACCATGAGCTTGATAAAGTAGGCATTCAAGGCTATGCAATTCTATCTCTGTTGCCATTCAAAAGCCATTTAACAAAAGGACTCCTTGCATTTCGCCATTGTCAATCTCCCTTTTGACAAATTGCAGGTTTCAGACTCTACAAGCAAATTCACATTTGAAAACATACATCTCTGTTTTTCAAAACAGTCCAATCACATGTGTTGTCGAAGGCTTTCATGGCCGGGATCACAGGATTGTTGTATGTTTTCTGTATGTATGTATGTCGTACATATGTACATATACATATGTTGTACGTATGGCCATGTACTAGAAGTATTCTCTCCTGATGTGGGAAAAACGTCAGGAGAGAATACTTCTAGAACATGGCCATACAGCCCGGAAAACATACAACAACCCAGTCCAATCATAGTTGTAAACATTCCTCCAGCATGAAGATCCATATGTAAGGGGTGTTTTTTACAAAAACGCAAAGTATGCAACACGAGTCCTCTTTTATTAAACAAGCTCCGGCGACAGAGAGGCAAATTAACGATCAAAGCCCCGACAAACATGAATTATTCACCCAAGGCAGCAGCTACCTGAAACCTGCCAAGGAGAAAAGGGAAGCAACGAAAACACAGCTTGTCATTGAATACGAAGGGCATCCCTTCCTTCCTGTTCAGAGGTAACCGAAACCAGCTTGGTTTGGATCAAGTCAAGGATGGAAAGAAGAAAGAAAGGATTAACTCCTTCCAAGGTTGGGACGAAGGGGGGAGAAAGGATCCTTTTAATTTGTGTTAGAGTCATTAAAAAGGTAACTAATGCAGCCGACTTCTATAAAGGACTTCTACAATTATTATTATTATTATTATTATAAATGTGTTGTCGAAGGCTTTCATGGCCGGAATCACTACATTGCTGTGAGTGTTCCGGGCTGTCTGGCATGGTTCAGAAGCATTCTCTCCTGACGTTTTGCCCACATCTATGGCAGGCATCCAGTATTATAATACTATTGTCTGCACATTCCCAGAGGCTCCATCCTATTACAGTATTATGTTTTATATTATTATTATCATCCGTCCTATTATTACATTTATTATTATTATTATTATCCATCCTATTATTATGTTTTAGATTATTATTATTATTATTATTATTATTATGCATCCTATCATTATATTTTAGATTATTTTTATTATCCATACTATTATATTTTATATTATTATCATCCATCCTATTATTATTTTATATTATTATTATCATCCATCCTATTATTATGTTTTAGATTATTATTATTATGCATCCTATAAGATATATTTTATATTATTATTATCCATCCTATTATATTTTATATTATTATTACCATCCATCCTATTATTATTTTATATTATTATCATCCATCTTATTATGTTTTAGATTATTATTATTATTATTATTATTATTATCCATCCTATTATATATTATTATTATCATCCATCCTATTATATTTTATATTATTATCACCTATCCTATTATTATGTTTTAGATTATTATTATTATTATGCATCATATAAGATATATTTTATATTATTATTACCAATCCTATTATATTTTATATTATTATCATCCATCCTATTATTATGTTTTAGATTATTATTATTATGCATCCTATAATTATATTTTATATTATTATTATTATTATCCATCCTATTATAGTTTCTATTATTATCATCCATCCTATTATTGATTTATATTATTATTATTACCATCCATCCTATTATTATGTATTAGATTATTATTATTATTATTATTATTATTATTATTATTATGCATCTTATAATTATATTTTGTATTATTATTATCATCCATCCTATATCATTAATATTATCTTGGCAAGGCTCTCATTCCATTATCAGAGGTTTGTGAGGCCTATTGTTAACTAGACAAGTGGGGTTTAACATAATAATAATAATAATAATAATAATAATAAGCATGTGGACAATTTCAACAGAAAGGAGTAAACCATGAAAATAAACAAAATCTGGCTCCCAGTATTTTTATTTTAAAAACTCTAAAAAAAAATCAAGATAGTAAACACAAACAACAACACCCAGGAAACAGTGGAATTCCAGACAAGGATCAATCAGGGCCAGTTAACACCTGCCAACAAAGGATTCCCCCAGGCAGGAAGCAGCCAGGCTTTGAATGAGGCCCTTATTAATATTCATGAGAGCCACGCCCCTTGTTTACATAGGCCACGCCCCATTTCGTTCAATACCTCTGAGGGAGCTCTTATTTCGACGGCAGCGGCTCTCCCTTCGGCCTGGAAGTCTTTTCGGAGGATGTTTTCCCTCAGGAGCGGCCCATTTTTCGCCGCAACACCAGCAGCGCCAGCGCCGCTACCTCCTCCCCCTCCTCCGCCTCGCCGCCTCTTCTTCCTTCAGGCAGAGCGGCCCAGCCAATAGGGATACGGATTGGGAGATGACGTCACCGCCCCCACTGGGCACAGCCAATAGGAATGCTGCTTTCCGCAAAGGGAGGTGGGCTGTAAAGAAAACGTCACCGCCTCCACCTATATAACTGACACGGGGCCCAGCCAATAGAGGCCCCGAATGGGAAGCGAGGCAAGGAAGAGGAGAGTGACGTAGAGCCGTGGAAGCTCGGAAGGCTGCGAGTTCGATTCCCGCTTGGATCAAAAAAAATATCATAATTAATTAATTATTAATAATAAGAAAGAACTCTTGTCTTTTAATCTTGCAATTGGCAACCTTGATTATTATTTATTACAAGCATTTATATCCCGCCCTTCCCTCCCCTGAGGGGGGAATCAGGGCTGCATTGATTAGCCCTGCAGCTTCAAAGCCTGGCTGATTCCTGCCTGGGGAGGATCCTTCGTTGGGAGGTGTTAGCTGGCCCTGATTGTTCCATGTCTGGAATTCCCCTGTTTCCTGAGTGTTGTTGAGTGCTGTAATAATTAATGATAATAATCATTAATGAATTTTAAATTACAAATTGAATAC
Source organism: Anolis carolinensis (assembly GCF_035594765.1). NCBI lineage: Eukaryota > Metazoa > Chordata > Lepidosauria > Squamata > Anolidae > Anolis > Anolis carolinensis. The sequence goes on from NW_026943820.1 coordinate 1,121,343, forward strand.
ACATTATTGTTTGTTTTCCAAATTAAATCATTGCACATTAATTTTAATCATTGCCATTTGTTATTCATTATTAGTAATTAATTAATTGCTATTATTATTATTGTTGTTGTTGTGTTATTGAAGCTTTTCATGGCCAGAATCGCTGCATCGCTGTGAGTTTTCTGGGCTGTGTGACCATGTTCCTGTAGCACTCTCTCCTGATTTTTCATCTTCATCTGTGTCTCATGGCATCTCCAGAGGTTCTGCACATACACACACCATTTGCCTCACTGCCAACAGACCCTCTGGAGATGCCATTAGCCACAGATGCATGTGAAACGTCAGGAGAAGGTGCTGCTGGAACATGGCCACACAGCCCAGAAAATACACAGCAACCCAGGAGAGAGATATATATTATACACATACATACACACATACACCTGTGGGAAAATGTCCAGGTTGGGAGAAAGACCCCAATGGATGTTGCAATTAGCAAGATTGATTAGCCTTGCATGGCCGTGAAGCTGCAAAGTCAATCAGGGAAGGGTCTCTGCATAGAGGTGGCCTGGCTGTTGTTGCCTGGAGGCGCCGCCTGATTGATAGAGGCCATTAGCCACAGATGCAGGTGAAACATCAGGAGAGAATGCTGCTGCAACATGGCCAGACAGCCCAGAAAGCTCACAGCAACCCTATTATTATTATTATTATTATTATTATTGACACAAAGACATAGTATGAGACAACAAACGAGATATACTGTATATACTCGAGTATAAGCCTAGTTTTTCAGCCCTTTTGTAGGACTAAAAAAACCTCCTTGGCTTATACTCGGGTGAGAGTCCTGGTGGGCTTATATTCAGGTCGGCTTATACTCAAGTATATATGATATATTTATTATTTTTCTCTATTATTATTGGTATTGTTACATTTATTATTTTACTGTATTAATTATTATTATTACATTTATTATTTCACTCTATTATTACATTTATTATCTTACTGCATTTATTATTATTATTACATTTATTATTTCACTCTGTTATTATTAAAAGGATACATAAGCACATTTGTATTGAAAAAGATGAAAATAATGGCTTAATCAGAGTTGGACACTCATATCTTAAATTACAGTTTGATGTAAAGATTCAAAAACATTTGACCTACTGATGCCTCAATTAATGTAATTTTATTGGTATCTCGGCTTATACTGGAGTCAATGTTTTCCCAGTTCTTTTGTAGTAAAATTAGGTGCCTCGGCTTTTATTCGGGTCGGCTTATACTCGAGTATATACGGTATATGCTGGATTTCGTATCACAGAATCACAAGTCGAACACTTCCCAAGTGTTTGAATTGTTATTGTTGTTGTTGTTATTATTATTGTTGTTATTATTCAGCTGTCTCCAAGTGCTGTGCCACTGGGACCCCATCAAAGGCCCACAAGGTGGCAGTTGGGAGCTTCTCGCCATCCCGTAGCCATTCATTCCTTCCTTCATCCCTTCATTCTTTCGTTCCTTCATTCATTTGTTTCCTCTGCAGACACTGCAGGAAATACAAAACACGCTGGGACACCATGGAGCCATGCATCCCAATGGCAGGGAAAGGGATCCCACCCAAACTGGTCGGAGCTGTTCGACAGGGAAGGATGTGCTTAAACAGAGCCTGGATGGCCATCTGCCGGGAGGGCTTAGATTGTGCCGAACTGGATGGCAGAATGTGGTTGGGCTGGATGGCCTTTGGGTGTCCTTTCAAATCTGATGGAAGATATACTATCTTGGAGACTCCTTCTCTGGAAATCATTTAAGTAGAGGCTGGATGGTCATCTGCCAGGAGGGTTTTGATTGTGCCTTCCGGAATGACAGAATGGGGTCAGACTGGATGGCCTTTGGGTTCCCTTCCAGCCCAACGCTTCTGTGATCCTGAGCACAGTTGCATGACGCATTCAACTCTCTTCCCATTCTCTCTACCTTTGGGTGTCTTTAAATGGAAGCTGTATGGCCATCTGTTGGGAGGGCTTAGATTGGGTGACAGAACAGGGTCGGACTGGATGTCTTTTGGCTTCCTTTCCAGCTCAATTCTTCTACGATCCTGACCTCCATGGCATGACATATTCAACCCTCTTCCTCCTTTGGATTGTCTCTACATTTGGATGTCTTTAAACAGAGGCTAGATTGGATGGCCATCTGTCGGGAGGGCTTAGATTGTGCCTTCCTGGATGGCAGAACATGGCTGGACTGGATGGCCTTTGGGTTCCCTTTCAGCCGAATACTTCTGTGATCCTGAGCACCATGGCATGACATATCCAACTCTCTTCTTCCCATTGTCTTTAAGCAGAAGCTGGATTGGATGGCCATCTGTCGGGAGGGCTTAGACTGTGCCTTCCTGGATGACGGAACGGGGTTGGACTGGATGGCCTTTGGGTTCCCTTTCTGCTTAATACTTCTGTGATCCAGAACACAATGGCATGACGTATTCAAGTCTCTTCCTCCCAATTGTTTGCATGGCCATCTGCAGGGAGGGCTTTGATTGTGCCTTCCTGGATGACACAACGGGGCTGGTCTAGATGGCCTTTGGGTTCCCTTCCAGTGCTATGATTGGTATGAATGCAAACTCGGGCTCTTTTTGGGCCTGGATTTCCCATAAAAGGCAGGCAGGTAGGAGGCCTGAGCCCTCCCTCTGACCCGCTTGGCCTCCTTCGCACTCGGCTCTTGTGGTCTTTCTTTCTTTCTTTCTTTCTTTCTTTCTTTCTTTCTTTCTTTCTTTCTTTCTTTCTTTCTCTCTTCCTGCTGACGGGCTACCTGTTTCAAAGAGATGCCCATATAAGGCCAAAGAGAGGCGAAAATGAAGAAACACGTTGTTGCTGAATCACAAGCGGAAGTGGTCTGGGTTTTGCAAGGAGAACGAAGGCAAATCTGACCTTTGGGTTTGCAAATCCCTGGCCTGACTCACCCAGAGATAGAGAGGTTGCTCCCTTGAGCAAGAATAATAATAATAATAATAACAATAATAATAATAATGTAATTTTATTTTTATATCCCACCTCCAAGTGTGCAAAGGAGAGCCCAAAGGGGCGCACCTGTGCATCTACACGGCGGAATGAATGCAGTTTGAGAACATGTCATGTAGTGCAAATTATCAAGGCAGGCGATGCACATTATCTGCTTTGAACGGGATTATATGAGTTTAGACAGCCGTATAATCCAGATTATCAAGGCAGATGGTCCACATTATTTGCTCTGAAGCATATTATATGAGTCTACACTCAAGGTGATTTTAGCCTTCCTGTTTTTAATCATTTTATGCTATATGCCGACTTTTATGACTGTTTACTGATGTTATGTTTTATTGATGCGACATTTGTTTTATTCTCAATATTTGTTTTATTGTTTTATTGCTGCTGTTGTATTGTTGTCGGGCATGGCCCCATGTAAGCCGCTCCGAGTCCCCCCGGGGAGATGGGGCGGGGTATAAAAATAAAGTTATTATTATTATTATTATTATTATTATTATTATTATTATTATTATTACACTGATGTACAATCCAGATTATCAAGGCAAACGGTTCACATTGTTTGCTTTGAATTGCATAATATGAGTCTACACAGCCATATAATCCAGATTATGAAAGCATATGTATGTATGTGTGTGTGTGTGTGTATATATACAGTAGAGTCTCACTTATCCACGACTCACTTATCCAAGGTTCTGGATTATCCAATGCATTTTTGTGGTCAATGTTTTCAATATATGGTGATATTTTGGTGCTAAATTCGTAAATACAGTAATTACTACATAGCATTACTGCGTATTGAACTACTTTTTCTGTCAAATTTGTTGTCTAACATGATGCTTTGGTGCTTAATTTGTAAAATCATAACCTAATTTGATGTTTAATAGGCTTTTCCTTAATCCCTTATTATCCAAGATATTTGCTTATCCAAGCATTTAGCTTGGATAAGTGAGACTCTACTGTATGTATGTATATGTACACACACTCATATATACAACATATTAGAACTCTTTGATTCGACTTCAGCTGCCATGGATACAGCCTATGGAATCCTGGGATTTGCAGTTTTCTAAAGTACTTGATGTTGTTCAGCAAGCTTTCTCTCCCCAACCACAAGTCCCAAGATTGCGAAAGGCAGAGCCATGGGTGCGAATACACATTGCGAAAGAGGAACAGAAGGAGAAAATAGCGGCACATTTGGCCTCGGTGCCGCCAGCCTCCTTCCTGCCGCCTGTCCAGTCGTCCATTTCCAGGCCGGCCTCTTGACCCGTTCCTCCTCCGTCCTTTTGCTGCCTTTATACCTCCTGGCGGATGCATCTACACTGTAAGGCTAATGCAGTTTGGCACCACTTGAACACCCATGGCTTGATGCAATGGAGCTCTGGTCTGACAACATCTTTCGCCTTCTGTGCCATAGTTATGACCCAACAACAGCAACTAGGGTGGAGTTGTGGTGATTAAACTGGGTCAGTTGAACTGTGTGGACGCACCCGAGGCCTTTGTGTCCATTCCCGGGGGTCGGAAGGTTTCTTTCAGAGACAATGGGGCGGACAAGGCGACTTCTGCAAAGTCAGCAGAGAGCAGGATGTCTCGAAAACACTCCGCCCAAAACAGCTGGTTCCTGGCAAAGGGACGGGATCAGCATTTCTACATTCCCCGCCCGGAGAGGTCATGATGCAACCCAGAAGGCCTGCAAGGCTAAGCACAACCAATCCTTTGACGCAATACGGTGCAACACTCCCCTAGCCTTCCTTCCTGTTGTTGTGCGCCCTCGAGTAGGGCTGTGCATTGGTATGGAATCACTTAGTTTCGTGTTGTTCCATTCCTGTCGTCTCGTTTTCGTATTTGTGTCCCGATAACGAAAATGGGCCGCCTATAACGACACGAATTTTCCTCTCGCTAACAAAAAACACGAAAAATTTCATGCCATTGGTTGCAATGGGAGGGCTTTGGAGGCTCGGCACCCCTCGAGTAGTGTTGTGCATTTTTATGGAACTACTATTCATTTTGTCTCATTTCATTTGTGTCGTCTTTTTTTTGTATTTGTGTGCAACTAATGAAAATGGGCCATCTATATGACATGAATTTGTATCTTGCTTACGAAAAACACGAAAATTTCTGTGTCATTGGTTTCAATGGGAGGGCTTCAGGGGCTCACCCCCCTCGAGTAGTGTTGTGCATTCGAATGGAATCACGGTTTGTTTTGTGCAGTTTCATTTGTGTCGTCTCGTTTTCGTATTTGTGTCCTGCTAATGAAAATGGACCACCTATACCACACAAATTTTCATCTTGCTAATGAAAAACACGAAAATTTTCGTGTCATTGGTTGCAATGGGAGGGCTTCAGAGGCTCGGCCCCCTCGAGTAGTGTTGTGCATTTGTATGGAACTACTATTAGTTTTGTCTAATTTCTTTCGTGTCGTTTCGTTTTTGTATTTGTGTCCCGCTAACGAAAACAGACCGCCTATACCACACGAATTTTCATCTTGCTAACAAAAAACACGAAAATTTTCATGTTGTTGGTTGCAATGGGAGGGCTTCGGAGGCTCGGCCCCCTCAAGTAGTGTTGTGAATTTGTATGGAACTACTATTCGTTTTGTCTCATTTCATTCGTGTCGTCTCATTTTCGTATGTGTGTCCTGCTAATGAAAACGGGCCGTCTATACCACACGAATTTTCATCTTGCTAACGAAAAACACGAAAATTTTCATGTCATTGGTTGCAATGGGAGGGCTTCAGAGGCTCACCCCCCTCGAGTAGTGTTGTTCATGCATATGGAATCGCTATTCGTTTTGTGCAGTTTCATTCGTGTTGTCTCGTTTTTGTATGTGTGTCCCGCTAATGAAAACAGACCGCCTATACCACACGAATTTTCGTCTTGCTAATGAAAAACACAAAAATTTTCATGTCACTGGTTGCAATGGGAGGGCTTCAGGGGCTCGGCCCCCTCAAGTAGTGTTGTGCATTCGTATGGAATCGCTGTTCATTTTGTGCAGTTTCATTTGTGTCGTCTCGTTTTCATGTGTGTCCCGCTACCGAAAACGGGCTGCCTATACAACACGAATTTTCCTCTCACTTACAAAAAACACGAAATATTTCATGCCATTGGCGTCAATGGGAGGCTCAGATTTAGAGATAAAGGGGTGAAAATCGCCACACACGGAGGGCACATCGACCCCTTTTAGCCCACCAACTTTTAAAACGTTTGTAAAAATGTCGTCTGTTTCGTGTCAATGATTAGTCGACACGAAACGACAGCACTAAGGAAACGAAGGGAAGATTTTCGCAGACATCTCTACCCTCGAGCCAGTTCTGACCCATGGCAGTCCTTTTCTAGCTTTGACAACTCCCAAAGTGTCCTTTGCTGGAGAACCCAAATGGTTGAAGGTATGGAAACTATAGGGTACGGACTGAATTGCATGGCCCTTGGGTAAAACTACAACTCCCAGGACTCAATAGTATTAAGCCATGGTATCAAGTGGTGTCAAACCGCACTCATTCAGCCGTATCGGTGCATCTTAAGGTGGCCTATAGATCGATGTTGCACATCTGCATCCTTTTGGGGTCTTTTTCGAATCCCACCCATTGCACCCATTTGGGCGATGCCCATTGTGGCTTGTGTAAACGGGCCCCTCCCCTGCGGAGTTGCCATGACGACGGGTGTTCAGGAGCCTTATCAGAAATTAGTCACAGAGAGGTGGGAGAGAAGAACCAACGGTAAATAATATTTCGGGATTTGATTGGAAAACATTTCATTCCTTCCGGGAGGAGGAAAGAATAAATGTTCTGAGCCACAAAGGAGGCTCTCGGGGTTCATTGAAATCAGTGCAAAGCTAATAAAACTATAGAACAGGTGAGCCTTTGCAAAGCTTGTAGTGCAGAACAGGTAACAATGCAGAACAGGTAAGTTTGCAAAGCTAGGAACAGAACGGGTAAGTATTTGCAAAGCTAGTAACAGAATAGGTAAGTCTTTGCAAAGCTAGTAACAGAACAGGTAAGTTTTTGCAAAGCTAGTAACACAACAGGTATGTCTTTGCAAAGCTAGTAACAGAACAGGTAAGTTTTTGCAAAGCTAGTAACACAACAGGTAAGTCTTTGCAAAGCTAGTAACAGAACAGGTAAGTCTTTGCAAAGGTAGTAACACAATTGGTAAGTACTTGCAAAGCTAGTAACAGAACAGATAAGTCTTTGCAAAGCTATTAACTTCAGACCAGGTAAGTCTTTGCAAAGCTAGTAACAGAACAGGTAAGTCTTTGCAAAGCTAGTAACAGAACAAGTAAGTCTTTGCAAAGCTAGTAGTGCAGACCAGGTATGTCTTTGCAAAGGTAGTAGTGCAGAACAGGTAAGCATTTGCAAAGCTAGTAACTGCAGACCACGTAAGTCTTTGCAAAGCTTGTAGTGCAAAGCAGGTAAGAATTTGCAAAGCTACGTAGTAACAATGCAGAATACATAAGTTTTTGCAAAGCACAGGTAAGTCTTTGCAAAGTTAGTAGTGCAGAACAGGTAAGCATTTGCAAAGCTAGTAACTGCAGACCACGTAAGTCTTTGCAAAGCTTGTAGTGCAAAGCAGGTAAGAATTTGCAAAGCTACGTAGTAACAATGCAGAATACATAAGTTTTTGCAAAGCACAGGTAAGTCTTTGCAAAGTTAGTAGTGCAGAACAGGTAAGCATTAACGAAGCTAGTAGTGCAAAGCAGGCAAGTATTTGAAAGCTTGTAGTGCAGAACAGGTAAGTTTTGCAAAGCCAAAGACCTTGCAAAACTACAATTCCCATAGCGGTTTAAGTGGTGCCAAACTGCATTCATTCTGCAGTGTGGATGCACCCTGAGCTTATGTGGCTCGCGGAGGTCAGGGAGCATGCCCATAATAGCACCCAATGGGAAGAGCGGAGCGGATTGGGGTCAGTTGAATATAATTACCCAAGTTGGAGGGCGGCCAGGACACCTGAGCTTTGGCGGCTCCGTCCAAGTCCATGGCTCACCCGAGATCTCTCCCGGCTAGACGGAGGCCCAGACGCCCCCAAAGTGGCTCCGATCACTGGTCACAGATATTGGCCTATATGATGCACATAGTGGACCTTTGATATCTGCTGGGTTTTGGTTCCAGGACTTGCCTAGGATACTATAATTCACGAATACTTACCATATAGACTTGACTCGGCTTATACTCGAGTATATACGGTAATCAGAGTTGGACAGCCTTATCTTATTAAAATATTATTATTATCTTAAATTACAGTGATATGTGAATATTCAAAAACATTTCTGATGCCTCAATTAATGTTATTTTATTGGTATCCATTATTATTTTTAAAATTTGCCAATGGGGTTTATATAAGCCAGCAGATAATTCCTCTGGACCTGGAAGCTAAGCAGGGCCAGCTCTGGATAATCCCCGGATGGGAGGCCACCAACGAATCCCAACGGCTGTTGAGTCCCTTTCAAAGCCCAGCCACCTCTGAGCATTCCTTGGCTAAGGAAACCTCGTGAAACCCAGCTAGCGTTGCAATTTTGCTTGGCATGCTAAATGCTAAGCTAATGGGAGGACGTTTGTTCGTGAAGAAATCCGCCCACGGCAGCCTTAAGCAGCAACCTTGGCGCTGGGAGGATTAGGAGCAACTCGGTGGGGTTCCCGGCACCGTAATCCGACTTAGATGTATGCCGGGCCTTGGCGGTTTCGAGCAACATATGTTGCTTAATGACAGCGTCGTTCCTTGGATGGTGAGAATCACAGAATAACAGAGATGGGAGAGACCACATGGGCCTTGTAGTCCAACCCTTCCACAAAAGGGTTCCCCCAGGGCAGGAATCAGCCAGGCTTCGAAGCTGCAAGGCCTTTCAATGCTATAAAACCCTCCGGAGAATGATCTTCCACTGGACTCCGTGGCAGAGAGTCCCACCTAAGCATTCCCCAGGCAGGAAGCAGCCAGGCTTTGAAGCTGCAAGGTTTTTCAATGCTATAAAACCCTCCGGAGAAGGATCTTCTACTGGACTCCGTGGCAGAGAGTCCCACCCAAGCATTCCTCCAGGGCAGGAATCAGCCAGGCTTTGAAGCTGCAAGGCTTTTCAAAGCTATAAAACCCTCCAGAGAAGGATCTTCTACTGGACTCTGAGGCAGAGAGTCCCACCCAAGCATTCCCCCAGGGTAGGAATCAGCCAGGCTTCAAAGCTGCAAGGCTTTTCAATGCTAATCGAGCTGGCCAATAGGCAACATTCAGGGTGGGAGAAAGAACTCTTGTCTGCTTGAGGCAACAATCCCAACAAAACATTCCCCCAGGCAGGAAGCAGCCAGGCTTTGAAGCTGCAAGGCTATTCAGTGCTAATCAAGCTGGCCAATGGTAACATCTCCACTTGCCTCCAACAGACAAGAGTTCTTTCTTTCTCCCACCCTGAACATTATATATATATATATATATATATATATATATATATATATATATACACCCCACTTGCCTCGTTTCCAACAGACCTCACAACCTCCGAGGATTCCTGCCATAGATGTGGGCAAAACATCAGGAGAGAATGCTTCTGGAACATGGCCAGACAGCCTGTAAAACTCACAACAACCTAATGATTCCGGCTGCGAAAGCAAATACAACAAAATGTATTTCTGCACAGAAAACGTTTTTGTACAGAAAATTTTGTGTGTAGAAAACATTTTTGTACAGAAAATTTTGTGTGTAGAAAACATTTTTGTACAGAATTTTGTGTGTATGTCTGTGAGTGAATTATAGTATGATTGTGACGCAAACGCTATTAGACTCCAAGAAGGAGGCGGACGGCAGCCCAGGATGTAACCAATGCTCTTGTGTATTTGTCTGAGAATCTCGGCCGCAGTCGTCTTCCGAAACACAAAGGCAAAGAGTTTTGTAAAAAGCCAACAAATGTACAAAAACAGTACGAGGATGAGACGTTCCCGCTTCCCGGCTCCCTTTGTTTACAACAGTTATGGAGAAAAACGAAATATGAATTTGAAAGAAAAGCACTTTGAAACAAAAAAAAAATAAGGAGGGAGTAAGGCATATCATCCTATCCCTTCGGGTTCCTATCAAAGCTGAAAATAAAGAATCCGGCTGGCTGTGTTAGGCATGTTAGGTGCATCTACACCAGGTATGAGACGGCAGGAAAGGGTTAAGGGAGAAGCAGTGGGCGGGGTCATGCAAATGGAAGAGAAAGGAACACTGGGATGTGCTCGCTGTAACCTGCAATGTCCTGGGAGGGAGTGACGTGGTGACTCCTTCAAGCCCAAAACACCTGGAGGGAGGGCCGAAGTTTGCCCATGCCTGATCTACACTGTAGAACGAACGCAATTTGACACCACTTTGACTCATGCGACCGCATCGTGGGTGTTGTAGTTTGGTGAGGTACCTGAACCATTTGACAGAGAAGACTAAAGACTTTCTAAATCTACAACTCCTACTGCTCCATAGCATTGATCCAAGTGGCAATTCAAGTGGTGCCAGACTGAATCGCGGGAGTTGTAGTTTGGTCAGGCACCAGCACATTTCACAGAGAAGACCAAAAACCTTCTAAATCAACATCTCCAACCGCTCCATAGCATTGATCCAAGTGGCGATTCAAGTGGTGCCAAACTGTGTTAATTGTGCAGTGTAGATGCTCTCCAAGATGTACAACCTTGTGACTGTTTCACATTCACATCTCCATTGATGTGACCACAACTAACCCATCTCCAGAGTTGACCAATGGAGTCCCATGTTGCACGAAACGGTGAGACGTTGTGACTGTTTTGCATTCATATCTCCATTGATGTGACCACAATGAACCCATCGCCAAGTTAATCAATGGAGTCCAGGAAATGGTGAGAGGAGAAGCTGGGGGTTAATCTACATGAAGCAATTAATGCAGTTTGACACTACTTTAACTGCCGTGGATCAATGTTGCAGCGTCCTGGGATGTGTAATTCCACCGGAGTTTTAGCCTTCTCCACCAAAGTGTGCTGGTGTCTCACCTAACAACTCTGATGATTACATGTCCATTAGAACGGTATTACGGTGCATTAATTCTACAGCGTAGAGCAGGCATGGCCCAACTTGAGCCCTCCAGGTGTTTTGGACTCCAACTCTCACCATTCCTAACAGCCGGTAGGCTGTTAGGAATGGTGGGAGTTGGAGTCCAAAACACCTGGAGGGCCCAAGTTGGCCCATGCCTGGTGTAGTGGTGTCAAATCGTATTCGTCCTACAGTGCAAACATGCCCTAACTCTAACTACTTGTGCATGCTTGGCTTCTCCTGGAAGATTTCGAGCTGAACATAGGAAGTTGGAGAAGACGTCACACGTAATAGAACAACCGGTTTCATTCCTAAGGCCTTTCCAAAGCAAAACAAAACCAAACGACACTGCGGTGAGCCGAACGCCGGATCGGGACTCTGGCGGCTCGTTTGACTTGTCCGACCATCTCGTAGCGGACATGCTGCGGAAGGGAGCCCAGCATCCAATGTCGTGAAACGAGGAAAGACAGCAGTGAAAACAGAAGAAGAAGAAGAAGGAAAGAAACAAAAGGATGAGGAATGAGAGAGACAGAGAGAGAGATGCTTTGCCGGATGGAATGGGAAAGCGAGGTCCGCTGCGGAGAGCCGGGGAAACGGCACTGAGAGAAAGTCGCGCCGTTGTCGTTATCGTCATCGTGTCGCCTTCCCTTCGGTCATCTCCCCCAGTTTGTTTTTCTTTCCTTTTGTAAGATAAATTGTGCTTTTTTCCTCCCTCCTTCCCTTTCTCCCCGATCCAGGAGGCACCGTGGCGCTTTTCCCCCCTCTACTCCGTTTGTGCGTCATAGTTTGCGCCGCCGGCTTTCTTCAGCTCCCCTTTGATGTAGTCTTCGTCCAGTTCTTTGTGGTCGCTGATGACAAACTCTTTGGCAAAATTCTGCGAGGGAAGAGAGATCGTTTCAAGCAACAGATCACTGTATAATTGCCACCCTTTCTTGCGAGAAAAGTCATACAATAAGGCCAAAACAGGCATGGGTCAACTTGGACCCTCCTTCCAAGTGTTTTGCACTCCAATTCCCACCATGGTGGGAGTCAGACTCCAGAACACCCGCAGGAGTAATACACTGAGTCACACAGGAGAGAGAAAGAGGGATACTTTCTCACACACCCCTTATAGTCCTAACAGGCTCAGGCCCCATCCTTTCCCCTTTCAGTTCTTTAGGTGGGAGTTGGAGTCCAAAACACCTGGAGGGCTTAAGTTGGCCCATACCTGTGCTATGAGTTTGTCGTCCACGTATTGAAGGATGTTGTCCATGTTCTGAAGGAACTGCATGCTCTACAGTGTAGAATTAATGCAGTTTGGCACCACTTTAACTGCCATGGCTGAATGATATGGAATCCTGAGACTTGTAGTTCTACAAGGTCTTTCGCCTCCTGTACCAAAGAGTGCCTTGTTAAACTATAACTCCCTTGATTCCATTAAGACATAACAATTAAAGTGGTATCAAATAACTAAATGTACCTTCTGTTTCCAGACTATTATATCTGGATTGATGCCTTCTATGGTCAGAATAGATCCACATAACTGCATTATATGGGTCTACACTGATCATATAATGCAGCTTGAAACTGTATTAAATAAGTGCGAATCCAGTAGCCTTGCATTTCTTAACGATGGCCTGGGTGGATGAACGACGATGCAGGGGAAAACCATTAAACACTGGTTTCTATTTCTTTCCAGCACCGAACAAGAGCACACGTTGCGGATTTTCTGCCTGGTTAGCAATTAACAGCCTCTCACTGCTTAATTAGTCTGTCCTGAAAGCAAAGTCTTCCCTACGAGCCCTTTGTCTGCTCAGTCATTTAATCCAGGGACAATTTGGGACTTTCCAAGAAGCGGCCCCACACCGAGACGGTGACGAAAGGAGCTCTTTGCAGCGCCGTCATTTCTTATTTAATTCGGGACCACAGCTGGGAAAAGATATTATGTTCCTGGACTATGACTCCCAACATCTCTGAGGACAGCTGGCAAGGGGATTATGGGGTTTACATTACAGAATCGTAGAGTTGGAAGGGGACCCCAAGGGCCATCTAGTCCAACCCCAATCTGCCAGGCAGGAAAATCACAAAGTACTCCTAACAGATGCCCACCCAGAGTCTGTGTAATAATAATAATCATAATAATAGAACTATAGAATCCTAGACTTGGAAGGGACCTCAAGAATTAAAAATATACAAATAAACAAAATTAGAACAGAATTAAACACAAAGGGCAGTAAAAAAAATCCACTTGGAGTGCATCCGACTTGCCTGTACGACTTCTTTCACCAGAGTCTTGTCGGTCCCGGTCTTGGCGCGCTGGAGGCCGCTGACGTTCTCGCCGATCCAAGTGATGAGGGCAAACTTGACCCGCTTGCTCATGGCGTCGCCAGTGGTGAATCGGACAAAGCCAAACAGCCGGAGGTCATCTTGGGGGAAAGGTCGGAGAAGGAAAAGGAGGTGAAGCCCAGGGAGGAAGCCAGGGATGGCGCATTTCACGCAGCCGGTTGGCATGACCACTTTGTCACACCGCATCCATTCCACAGTGTACACCCAAAGTGGTGTCACACCATATTCATTCCACAGTGTACACCTAGAGCGGTGTCACACTGCATTCATTCCAGTGTACACCCAAAGTGGTGTCACACCATATTCATTCCACAGTGTACACCCAAAGCAGTGTCACACCACATTCATTCCACATTGTATACCCAAACCAGTATTAAACTGCATCCATTCAAGAGTGTACACCCAAAGTGGTGTTAAACCGCATTCATTCCACAATATCCACCCTGCCTAGGGATGATGGGGGCTGGAGTCCCATCATATCTGGAGATTCACACCTTCTTTACAAGACTGAGCCCACGGAGGATATCTTAATCCATGAACAGTCAGATTCCTAGGGAGGAATCAGATCATTGAACCACCAGATCTCCAAAAGCGGAGCCTGCAAATGTGGAGTCTGAATCCAGCCTTTCCATCACTGACGATGGGAGTTGCAGTCCAGCAGCATCTGCAACACAGTCCTCGCATCTGGACACGTTACTGGGTTGCTGTTTTCCTAGTGACACCAAAACAGAGACCTTCCTGTATCTCAAATGGGGTTTCTACCAAAGCCAACACCTGAAAGGCACACAGTGTGGATCTGCGGAGTCAAAGTCCACTTTCAACTTATCAGAAGACCACTTTGGCCAAGGCGTTTCCCAAGAGGGTTGGGTCAACAAGTGTGTTTGAAGCCAAAGTGAGCCAAGCGCTGATATCCAGATGGTGATGGGACTCCAACACTCATCAGCCCCAGACAGTAAAGGCCAATGGCGTGAAGTATTAGGAGAGGCATCCCAACAAGAACAACACTGGGGAGGAGTTGAGGGTCTTCAGATCAACTATATGACTCATGGGACACATCAGAATGAAAGTCCACTTTCAACTTATCAGAAGACCACTTTGGCCAAGGTGTTTCCCAAGTGGGTTGGGTCAACCAGTGTGTTTGAAGCCAAAACGGGCCAAGCGCTGATCTCCAGATGTTGATGGGACTCCAACACTCATCAGCCCCAGACAATGGGGTGCATCAGAATGAAAGTCCACCTTCAACTTATCAGAAGACCACTTTGGCCAAGGCGTTTCCTGAGTGGGTTGGGTCAACAAGTGTGTTTGAAGCCAAAGTGGGCCAAGCGCTGATCTCCAGATGTTGGAGTCCCATCAACACTCATCAGCCCCAGACAGTAAAGGCCAATGGCGTGAAATATTAGGAGAGCCATCCCAACAAGAACAACACTGGGGAGGGGTTGAGGGTCTTCAGATCAACTATATGACTCATGGGATGCATTGGCTCATGCAATTGTGGGAGTTGTAGCTTTGCTAGGTCTTCCCTGCCAACGAACATTGGTGACGCATCAAACTACAACCCCCAAGGATTCCATAGCCATGAGCCACAGCAGTGGAAATGGTGCCAAACTACATTCAGATGCACCCCTGGAAAGAGCCAAGTTGAGCACCTCAAGACCTTTGGCTTGTGAATAATAAGCCCTGTTTCTGAAATGTTGTGTTTTGTGTTCCATGAAACCAAAGAAGAGTTCTCCTGAACCTACGCTCCTGTACCTTCAATAGCAGCTTCGTCTGTAGGTGTTTGCAGCAAATCCATGCTGGGTGGCAAAGGAAACTTGCGGGTTTCTGCAAAGCAAGCTGCTATTAAAAGCACAAGGGCAGGTTGTGCTATTTTGTGGTTGCAAAGGGTTGGCCAGGGGAAGGCTACCGGGCCCATGCTTCCGTTGTGTTACATCATTGTGCAGATGCATCCCAGGATCAAAGGCGTTATTATATACATCTATATACAATTACAAAGTCCATCACTCATAGGACGCATGCTTTCCCTAGCTGGGTAAAGCATGCCCTCTCTCTTTGCCGAGTGTCTGCGAACAAACTTCTGCTGGCAACTCCCACATTCCATTCCAGATGACGAATGTCCTGTCCACACTACTGAAACTGGAAAGCCGACTTATTGGCTCTGCAGGCTATCAATCAAGCTGACTTGCGATTAACCCGTGTGCTGCTGGAAAGCATGCTGGGATACACAGTTGCAAAAACCCAAGAGCAAAATACTTGATCTAACATTTCCCACTAACAACAAAAAAACACCAACAAGGTATGCAGATTTCATCCGGAGTTTTGGATAACGGCGACATATGTATGCAGATGACCCCCAGCTCTATTACCTCTTTCCACCTAAAGCCAAGGAAGCTGCCCTGACCCCAAACCAGTGCCTGTCACCAGTAATGGACTTACTTAATCCACAACAGACAGAGGTGCTCCTGGTCAGTCGGAAGGCAGATCGATCAGGGACTAGGGCTGGTGATGACCTTCCAAGCCCTAATAATAGCAACACTGACTTACAACGCTGACCCCGTCTCTTTTGCTCACTGTATCATTTCGGCCACATTCTTCCATTCTTCTTCAATGGAAGAAATCCCACTACTTGGCACACGAGTGAGCAACACAAATGCAGTTCATGTTCTCTCTCCTAAGGAAAGCCTTCTGTTAAGCTTTTGCTTGTTTTGCTGGACGCGAATAGCTCGTAACTGCATCCGTTTGCAACAATGCACGAAAATGCGCATTTGCCAGAACGCCTTGGCTCTCTCGGGACTGTATCGCACAAACCCGCAGTTGCGTTATCATTGATACCAGATTGCATTGCATTTCCTTAATATCGCACCTCTCGTCATTAGCACAATTGAAACAACTCACCAATTATCTCTAATAAAAACGCATTTAAGAATGACGTCTCTCTCTCGGGACTTTATCGCACGAGCCTACTATTTGATACCATTGATAACACTGAATACATATTTTTGGTGACTTAGATTTTAGTTTTATTTCTGGGTATATTGGACCTGCTGATTCAAAAAATGCTACCGGTTTCCCCCCATCAGCTCTGGTTTTGGAGATACAGAACATATGCCATTTGCTCGCCCATAGAAAAGCATGATAACAATATCTAAGAGATGAAAACCGTCTATCCAATGCAAGTTTCTGAATCAACCTTCCAAATAGCCTAAAGACTAAGACACCACATTTTTTTGTTGAGCATATGTATAATGAATGCATATGCTATTGGGCTTCTTCAGTATTGCGCCATGCTTCATTAGCACAATTGTGCCAATTCGACAGTTCATGTTCCCATGATCATACTTCCCGATTCCCACAAAACCTCACCTTCCTGCGCTATATGTGTTTGTGAATTTTTCTTGCATTTTGCAAAAAATTGCATGGGCAAACGTGGGCCCTCCGGGTGTTTTGGACTCCAACTCCCACCATGAAGTTCTTGGAATGTCACTGCAGAATTGATGCAGTTCAACCCTACTTGAACTGCCATGGTTCAAGACGATTGATCCCTGTGATCTGTAGTTTTCCAAGGAGCATGACATGCAATAGAGACCAAAGGTGCTGGTCTAGCGGCAATGCCGGACTCGTGCAATAAAGTTCTTAGAATGCAGAATAGATTCAGTTTGACGCTATGTGAACTGCCATGGCTTAATACAATTGATCTCTGGGAGTTGTAGTTTTCCAAGGACTTCCCTGCCAAAGGGCATGATATGCAATCAAGACCAAAAAGTCTGGTCTAGCGGCATTGCCTGACTTGTGCAATAAAGTTCTTAGAATGCAGAATTGATTCAGTTTGACGCTATGTGAACTGCCATGGCTTAATACAATTGATCTCTGGGAGTTGTAGTTTTCCAAGGACTTCTTTGCAATCAAGACCAAAAAGGCTGGTCTAGCGGCATTGCCTGACTTGTGCAATAAAGTTCTTAGAATGCAGAATTTATTCAGTTTGATGCTATGTGAACTGCCATGGCTCAATACAATTGAACCTTGAGAGTTATATTTTTCTAAGGACTTCAGTCTTCTCTGCCAAAGAGTGCTGGTGCCTCACCAGACTACAACCCGGTCTTATCATCACTGCCATATAATCCAGATTATTGAACTGGGTTATATGGCAGTGTGGACTCATCTAATCTGGCTCAAAGCAGATAACCTGAATTCATCTTTGAACTGGATTATTGTGGACTCGTCTAATCCGGTTCAAAGCAGATAACCTGAATTTACCTTTGAACTGGATTATTGTGGACTCGTCTAATCCGGTTCAAAGCAGATAACCTGAATTCACCTTTGAACTGGATTATTGTGGACTCGTCTAATCCGGTTCAAAGCAGATAACCTGAATTCAACTTTGAACTGGATTACATGGCAGTGTGGACTCATCTAATCCAGTTCAAAGCAGATAACCTGAATTCATCTTTGAACTGGATCATTGTGGACTCATCTAATCCGGTTCAAAGCAGATAACCTGAATTCACCTTTGAACTGGATTATTGTGGACTCAACTAATCTGGTTCAAAGCAGATAACCTGAATTCATCTTTGAACTGGATCATTGTGGACTCATCTAATCCGGTTCAAAGCAGATAACCTGAA
The DNA here is from genome assembly GCF_035594765.1 of Anolis carolinensis. Classification (NCBI taxonomy): domain Eukaryota; kingdom Metazoa; phylum Chordata; class Lepidosauria; order Squamata; family Anolidae; genus Anolis; species Anolis carolinensis. The sequence goes on from NW_026943820.1 coordinate 1,139,281, forward strand.
TTCATCTTAGAACTGGATCATTGTGGACTCATCTAATCCGGTTCAAAGCAGATAACCTGAATTCATCTTTGAACTGGATCATTGTGGACTCATCTAATCCGGTTCAAAGCAGATAACCTGAATTCACCTTTGAACTGGATTATTGTGGACTCAACTAATCTGGTTCAAAGCAGATAACCTGAATTCATCTTTGAACTGGATCATTGTGGACTCATCTAATCCGGTTCAAAGCAGATAACCTGAATTCACCTTTGAACTGGATTATTGTGGACTCAACTAATCTGGTTCAAAGCAGATAACCTGAATTCATCTTTGAACTGGATCATTGTGGACTCATCTAATCCGGTTCAAAGCAGATAACCTGAATTCACCTTTGAACTGGATTATTGTGGACTCAACTAATCTGGTTCAAAGCAGATAACCTGAATTCATCTTTGAACTGGATCATTGTGGACTCATCTAATCCGGTTCAAAGCAGATAACCTGAATTCACCTTTGAACTGGATTATTGTGGACTCAACTAATCTGGTTCAAAGCAGATAACCTGAATTCATCTTTGAACTGGATCATTGTGGACTCATCTAATCCGGTTCAAAGCAGATAACCTGAATTCACCTTTGAACTGGATTATTGTGGACTCAACTAATCTGGTTCAAAGCAGATAACCTGAATTCATCTTTGAACTGGATCATTGTGGACTCATCTAATCCGGTTCAAAGCAGATAACCTGAATTCATCTTTGAACTGGATCATTGTGGACTCATCTAATCCGGTTCAAAGCAGATAACCTGAATTCACCTTTGAACTGGATTATTGTGGACTCAACTAATCCGGTTCAAAGCAGATAACCTGAATTCAACTTTGAACTGGATTATATGGCAGTGTGGACTCGTCTAATCTGGTTCAAAGCAGATAACCTGAATTCATCTTTGAACTGGATCATTGTGGACTCATCTAATCCGGTTCAAAGCAGATAACCTGAATTCACCTTTGAACTGGATTATTGTGGACTCAACTAATCTGGTTCAAAGCAGATAATCTGAATTCATCTTAGAACTGGATTATTGTGGACTCCTCTAATCCGGTTCAAAGCAGATAACCTGAATTCAACTTTGAACTGGATTATATGGCAGTGTGGACTCGTACAATTGGGTGGACTCATCTAATCCGGTTCAAAGCAGATAACCTCAATTCATCTTTGAACTGGGTTATATGGCAGTGTGGACTTGTATAATTGTGTTCAAACCAGATAACCTGGCTGTATGGCAGTGTGGAGCTATCCTCACAAGACTCCATAGCCTTGAGCCACGGCAGCTGAAAGTGGTGCTGAACTGCACCCGCTCTGCAGTGCAGACGGAGGCCGCCTGAGCCTCTGCAAATAGATCGAGGAAGTCGGAGAGGAAGCGGTGCCATCGGCAGAAGGGAGCGGGGATTTCCTCTGGGGTTGGGCCTAGGCAGGCAGGCACACAAACACATTTTTCTCCATGTGGCCTATGGGAGAGCAATGGCGCCTGGTGTCACAATCGAGTTGCAGATTTCCAAACTAAGCAAGTTTTATTCGTCTGCAAGAAAGCGGATTGGCTGGGCGGGAACTTGGGCCATCTGGGTGTTTCGGACTGCAACTCCCACAATCCCTAACAGCCTAACAGAGAAAAGGAGGGAGAGAAAAAGGAAGGAAAGAAGGGATAGAAGAAAGGAAGGGAGGAAGGGAAGGAGACAAAAGAAAAGAGGGAAGAGAGGGAGGTAAACGCAAGGAATGGAGGGAGGGATGGAAGGAAAGAAGGAGTGGAGAGAGAGAGGAAGAGAGGGAGAGAAAGAGGGAGAAAAAAAGAAGAGCTGGAGGGAGGAAAGGAAGGAAGGAAAGGAAGAAGGAATGCAGCTAAAGAAGGAATGAAGAAAGAGAGGGAGGGAGAGAAGGAGGGAAGAAAGGAAGGAAGGGAGGGAAGGAGAAAAAAGAAAAGAAGGAAGAGAGGGAGGGAGGGGGGAAAAGGAGGTAAAAGGAAGGAATGAAGGAGAGAGAAGAAGAGAGGGAGAGAAAGAGGGAGAAAAAAGGAAGGGTTGGAGGGAGGAAAGGAAGGAAGGAAAGCAAGAAGGAATGCAGCTAAAGAAGGAATGAAGAAAGAGAGGGAGGGAAAGAAGGAGGGAGGAAAAGAGGTAAAAAAAGAAGGAAGGAAAGCAAGATGGAACAGAGAGAGAGAGAGAGAAGAAGGGAGTGAGAAAGAAGGGAGGGAGGAACACACACAGAGAAAAAAGTAAATAATTAAGAGAAGGAGGGAGAAAGGAAGGAAGGAATGGGGCAGGGAGAAAAGGAGGGGGAAAGGGGAACGAGGGAGGAAAAGAAGTAAAAAGGAAGGATGGAAGGAACAGAGAGAGAGAAAGGAAAGAGTTAAGAGAGGGAGAGAAAGAAAGAGGGAGAAAGGAAGAAAGGAATAGAGGGAAGGAAAGAAGGAAGGAAGGAAGGAAAGCAAGAAGGGACAAAGAGTGAGCGAAAGGCAAGAAGGAAGAGAAGGAGGGAGAGAAAGGGAAGGGAGGGAAGAGCGGAGGGAGAAGCAGGAGAGGGAAGGAAGGTGAGACAAAAGGAGGATTTGCCACAGATGAGATCATTCCCTTCACGGCCGGACTGAGATCACCAGAGAGAAAGCCAGGCCTCTCAACTCTCCAGAAAGAAAGAAAGAAAGAAAGAAAGAAAGAAAGAAAGAAAGAAAGAAAGAAAGAAAGAAAGAAAGAAAGAAAGAAAGAAAGAAAAGGACCAGAACGCTCTCTTTTCCAGGCCTGGCCTCCCCCGCCAGCCACAGCCATGACATGCCCATCCTGCCCATCATCCCCATCAAGAGGAAGCCTGGGCGGGCTCACCTGTGCATTCTCGGGTGAATTCCTCATAATCCACTCCGTGGTGCCCGGGGACGATGGTGGCTCCATCGTACTTGAACGTCACCCTTGGAAAAAGAGAAAGGGAAAATATGTTGTTTTCACCGTCAAAATCACTAGATTTCTGTGAGTTTTCCAGGCTGCCTGGCCAGGTTCCAGAAGCATTCTCTCCTAACATTTCGCCCCCATCTATAGCAGGCAGACTCAGTGTCTGGCTATGTTCCAGAAGCATTCTCTCTTGATGTTTCGCCCCCGATCTAAGACAGGCATCCTCACTGTATTGGCCACATTCCAGAAGCATTCTCTCCTGACATTTCGCCCCCATCTATAGCAGGCATCTTCAGTGTATGGCCATGTTCCAGAAGCACTCTCTCCTGTCGTTTCACCTCCAATCTACAGCAGGCATCCTCAGAGTATGGCCATGTTCCAGAAGCATTCTCTCCTGACATTTCACCCCCATCTATAGCAGGCAGACTCAGTGTATGGCCATGTTCCAGAAGCATTCTCTCTTGATGTTTCGCCCCCGATCTAAGACAGGCATCCTCACTGTATTGGCCACATTCCAGAAGCATTCTCTCCTGACATTTCGCCCCCATCTATAGCAGGCAGACTCAGTGTCTGGCTATGTTCCAGAAGCATTCTCTCTTGATGTTTCGCCCCCGATCTAAGACAGGCATCCTCACTGTATTGGCCACATTCCAGAAGCATTCTCTCCTGACATTTCGCCCCCATCTATAGCAGGCAGACTCAGTGTATGGCCATGTTCCAGAAGCATTCTCTCTTGATGTTTCGCCCCCGATCTAAGACAGGCATCCTCACTGTATTGGCCACATTCCAGAAGCATTCTCTCCTGACATTTCGCCCCCATCTATGACAGGCATCTTCAGTGTATGGCCATGTTCCAGAAGCACTCTCTCCTGTCGTTTCACCTCCAATCTACAGCAGGCATCCTCAGAGTATGGCCATGTTCCAGAAGCATTCTCTCCTGACATTTCACCCCCATCTATGGCAGGCATCCTCAACGTATGGCCATGTTCCAGAAGCATTCTCTCCTGATGTTTCGCCCCCATTTATGGCAGGCACCCTCAGAGATTATGAAGTCTGGTAGGAATGAGGCAAATGGGGTTTATACGGGGGTGAAACATCAGGAGAGAATGCTTCTGGAACATGGCCAATACAGTGAGGATGCCTGTCGTAGATCAGGGCGAAACATCAGGAGAGAATGCTTCTGGAACATGGCCAATACAGTGAGGATGCCTGTCGTAGATCAGGGCGAAACATCAGGAGAGAATGCTTCTGGAACATGGCCAATACAGTGAGGATGCCTGTCGTAGATCAGGGCGAAACATCAGGAGAGAATGCTTCTGGAACATGGCCAATACAGTGAGGATGCCTGCCGTAGACGGAGGCGAAATGTCAGTAGAGAGTGCTTCTGGAATATGGCCATATGCCGAGGACACCTGCCATGGATGGAGGCGAAATGTCAGGAGAGAATGCTTCTGGAACATGGCCATACGCTGAGGACGCCTGCTGTAGATTGGGGGTGAAACGGCAGGAGAGAGTGCTTCTGGAGCATGTCCAGGCAGACGGGAAAAACTCACAGCAACCCAGATGGGGAAACATTTCTTTCCTTTCTTACTGATAACAATTGCAAGCAAAACAAGAGGCAGACAAGACCAAAGAGTGACAGATCACATAGTAACCTTAGAGTAGTAACTAGTTAGTTATGTTGCCAACAGGCATTTCCTTTGGGAAGGAAGGGGATACTTTTACTAAGGAAACAGTGTCAAATGCATTGCAAGGCAGGCCTGGGCAAACTTGGGCCCTCCAGGTGTTTTGGACTACAACTCCCACAATTCCTAACAGCCTACCGGCTGTTAGGAATTGTGGGAGTTGTAGTCCAAAACACCTGGAGGGCCCAAGTTTGCCCAGGCCTGCCTTGCAATGCATTTGACACTCCTGGTGCTTTCTTAGTAAAACCCATTATAATTCAAGGCATTGAACTGCCTCATATGACTCCATTGTATGGCCATGTGTGTGTGTATATGTGTGTCTCCATGTGCATGTGCCGATTTCCACACCAGCGCATGCTCTCATAGTAAAAGCCACAGGAAGGAAGGAAGGACGACAGAGCCGGCTTTTTCCGTCATCCAGCCAGCCAGGCGTGGAGCGAGGCGGCCGCCTCGGGCAAGTGATTCTGCCATTTGTTCTGTCATTTACTCCTGCCATATTATTCTTTTACTGCCGGAGAACTCATGGATATGTTGCAAGTCCCTTTTAAATAAAAACCTTGCATGCAAAAAATTAAAACTCTGAAATCTGGACTCAAAACCCTAACCGCTTTGAGTTAAGAGAGGAAAGCCGACTCTAAGTAAATATAATAATTAATAAATATGATAATATAACAAATAAAACAAATATAATAATAAATGCAATGATACAATAATATAACAAATAAAACAAATATAATGTAATATAATATAATGAATATAATAATGTCATTAATATAATCCTAGAACCCCAAGTCCTAAACTCTAACTGCCTTGATTCTCCTTTAAGAGAGGAAAGCTGGATGTAAATAAATATGATAATAAATAAATATAACAATAATAAATACATAATAATATAATAGTATAACATAATAAATACTATAACTATAAGTAATATAATACATATAATAAATATAACAAATAAAACAAATATAATAATAAATGCAATAATGTACATAATATAATAAATATAATATAATATAATGAATATAATCCTAGAACCCCAAACCCTAAACTCTAACTGCCTTGATTCTCCTTTAAGAGAGGAAAGCTGGATGTAAATAAATATGATAATAAATAAATATAACAATAATATAATAAATACATAATAATATAATAGTATAACATAATAAATACTATAACTATAAGTAATATAATACATATAATAAATATAACAAATAAAACAAATATAATAATAAATGCAATAATGTACATAATATAATAAATATAATATAATATAATGAATATAATCCTAGAACCCCAAACCCTAAACTCTAACTGCCTTGATTCTCCTTTAAGAGAGGAAAGCTGGATGTAAATAAATATGATAATAAATAAATATAACAATAATATAATAAATACATAATAATATAATAGTATAACATAATAAATACTATAAGTATAAGTAATATAATACATATAATAAATATAACAAATAAAACAAATATAATAATAAATGCAATAATGTACATAATATAATAAATATAATATAATATAATGAATATAATCCTAGAACCCCAAACCCTAAACTCTAACTGCCTTGATTCTCCTTTAAGAGAGGAAAGCTGGATGTAAATAAATATGATAATAAATAAATATAACAATAATAAATACATAATAATATAATAGTATAACATAATAAATACTATAACTATAAGTAATATAATACATATAATAAATATAACAAATAAAACAAATATAATAATAAATGCAATAATGTACATAATATAATAAATATAATATAATATAATGAATATAATCCTAGAACCCCAAACCCTAAACTCTAACTGCCTTGATTCTCCTTTAAGAGAGGAAAGCTGGATGTAAATAAATATGATAATAAATAAATATAACAATAATATAATAAATACATAATAATATAATAGTATAACATAATAAATACTATAACTATAAGTAATATAATACATATAATAAATATAACAAATAAAACAAATATAATAATAAATGCAATAATGTACATAATATAATAAATATAATATAATATAATGAATATAATCCTAGAACCCCAAACCCTAAACTCTAAATGCCTTGATTCTCCTTTAAGAGAGGAAAGCTGGATGTAAATAAATATGATAATAAATAAATATAACAATAATATAATAAATAAATAATAATATAATACTATAATAAATACAATAAATACCCTATACAGTAAGTAATATAATATATATAATAAATATAACAAATAAAACAAATATAATAAGAAATACAATAATGTACATAATATAATAAATATAATATAATGAATATAATCCTAGAACCCCAAACCCTAAACTCTAACTGCCTTGATTGTCTTTTAAGAGAGGAAAGCTGGATGTAAATAAATATGATAATAAATAAATATAACAATAATAAATAAATAAATAATATAATATAATAGTATAATATAATTAATACAATAAATATAATAAATATAACAAATACAATAATAAATGCAATAATGTACTTCCTATAATAAATAAATATAACAACATAATTAATACAAGTAATATAATAAATATAATAATATAGTAAGATAATAATTTATATAATGGTATAATTTAATAATATAATAAAAATAAATAAAACAAATATAATAATAAATATAACAATGTAATGAATATAATATAACATAAGGAATGTAATAATATAATAATATTAATATAATAATGTAACCAGCATATATGTATATATAGAGATATATAGATTAGATACAGTAGAGTCTCACTTATCCAACATAAACGGGCCGGCAGAACGTTGGATAAGCGAATATGTTGGATAATAAGGAGGAATTAAGAAAAAGCCTATTAAACATCAAATTAGGTTATGATTTTACAAGTTAAGCACCAAAACATCATGTTATACAACAAATTTGACAGAAAAAGTAGTTCATTACACGTTAATGCTATGTAGTAATGACTGTATTTACGAATTTAGCACCAAAATATCATGATATATTGAAAACATTGACTACAAGAATGCGTTGGATAATCCAGAACGTTGGATAAGCGAGTGTTGGATAAGTGAGACTCTACTGTAGATATAATTTGTTTGCTGTGTCATACTCTGTCTTTGTGTCAATAATAATAATAATAAAATAATAATAATAATAATAATAATGTGCTAGTTTAAAATACTATGCCCCTTTTCTTTGGGGAGATGGGCAGAAAGCCTTTGCTCCAGGGCTTTGGGCAGCCAAATCCCATTGCCGGATGTTGTGGGATTACCAATTCCTCAGAGCCTTATTGGGCTACCAAAGACCCAGCTGGGGCTACCGGATGGGCTATGGGTCCTTCTCAAACAATGCCAGGCAAAGGCATCCCAAAGAGCTTGGTTTAGAGGGGCGTGCCGATGCTGACCCTTGTCCTCCAAAGCACCTTCTTCCTTCCTTTCCTTCCTTCTTCCCATTCATTCTTGGCTTGGTTTCCCTTGCTTACCAGTTGGCCTCCGTGCTGTCATCCCTGACCAGGTTGTAGGCTTCTCGACAGGCCTCTTTGTCGATCTTGGTGGCCATGGAGAAAATGGAGAGAATCCCTGGGATGGTTGAGGGCAGAGAAGAGAAGCAGGACCGGCCAGAGAAGTGAGAGGAGAGGAGAGGAAGGAGTGTGTGCAGCCTGGTTGCCAAGAACAGATCTCTTGTTCTGATCTCTTGTTCTGAGAACCATCCAAGGAGGAGGCTTTTCCTGCAGCAGATCCAGAGAGAGATCCAGAGGAAGGGTCCGGATCCAGAGGGAAAGAAGTGGGTGTGGAAGGAGGGAAGGAAGGAGAGAAAGAGAAGGCTGATCCGCAGGCGGCACCCTCCTCCTCCTCCTCCTCCTCCTCCTCCTGCAGTTGGTCACTCTCAAGTGATCTGTCACCCTCTGAGCCAATCCGGATTAACCCCTTCCTTGGCAAAGGATTCCACAAAGGCCCGGCTCTTTGCTCATGCTTAGATCAAAGGATAAAACCAGGGCCTCCTTCTCTCTTCTCTCTCTGTCCCTTTCTTCTCCTTCTCTTCTCTTTCTGGCATCTACTTCTCACCATATCCTAATGAGGATAATTGGGAAAAACTATCTCTCCACATCCACCCCTCTCTTCTGGAGGCAAGATGGTCTTTTCCTGGCCGCCCACTCCCTCCTTCTTTTCTTCCCTCCTTCCTTCCTTTCTTTCTTCTCCTCTGCCAGCATTTCTGGGGGATGAGGACATGCCGGGCCTTTCTTTTCTCTTTCTCTCTGCATTTTGTAAGAAAGGGGTGCCTTGGAAACACAAAGAAGAAGAAGAAGAGCGAGAAAGAGAGAAAACAGAGAGGAAGATTAGATAGATACACACAGAGAGAGAGATTAGATAGATCAGACAGAAAGATAGACACATGATAGATAGATAGATAGATAGATAGATAGATAGATAGATACGTGAATCAGATGATAGATCAAACTGGACATATGAGAAATAGATAGACCGATAGATAGATAGATAGATAGATAGATAGATAGATAGATAGATAGATAGATAGATAGATAGATGAATCGGATGATAGGTCAGACTGGATATATGAAAAATAGATAGACTGATAGATAGATAGATAGATAGATAGATAGATAGATAGATAGATAGATAGATAGACCGATAGACTGATCGATCGATCAATAGATAGATAGATAGGTAAATCAGATGATAAATCAGACTGGATATATGAAAGATTGATAGACCAATAGATAGATAGATAGACTGATCAATTGATAGATAGATAGATAGATAGATTGATTGATTGATAGACCAATAGATAGATAGATAGACTGATCAATTGATAGATAGATAGATAGATAGATAGATAGATAGATAGATAGATAGATAGATAGATGAATCAGATGATAAATCAGACTGGATATATGAAAAACAGATAGACCAATAGATAGATAGATAGATAGATAGATAGATAGATAGATAGATAGATAGATAGATACGTGAATCAGATGATAGATCAAACTGGACATATGAGAAATAGATAGACCGATAGATAGATAGATAGATAGATAGATAGATAGATAGATAGATAGATAGATGGATGAATCGGATGATAGGTCAGACTGGATATATGAAAAATAGATAGACCGATAGATAGATAGATAGACCGATAGACTGATCGATCAATCAATAGATAGATAGATAGGTAAATCAGATGATAAATCAGACTGGATATATGAAAAATTGATAGACCAATAGATAGATAGATAGACTGATCAATTGATAGATAGATAGATAGATAGATAGATAGATAGATAGATAGATAGATAGATGAATCAGATGATAAATCAGACTGGATATATGAAAAACAGATAGACCAATAGATAGATAGATAGATCGGTAAGTAGATACAGATCAGTAAGTAGTACAGGTAAGTAAATAGGTAGATAGATAGATCAGACATTAAATGGACAGATAGACCAACAGATGGATTGATTGATCAGACAAATAGATAGACAGACAAACTTACAGATGATCAGTCAATAGATCAGACATAACAGGCAGTTTGGAAACATGATACAAAGAGAGACCAATGAATATATATTGATGATAGAAAGATCAGACACATGATAGATAGACGAAAGATAGATAAGACAAAGGATGTATAGGTCAGTAGATAGGTGGACAGATGACAAATACATAGATTGGACAGATAGACAGATTGGACACGAGGTGGATAGGTAGACCAATTGATTGATTGATTGACTGATCAGATAGATGGACAGTGGATAGATAAACGGAGTGATTGATTGATTGATCAGATAGACAAACATACAGATGATCAGTCAAGAGATCAGACGTAACAGGCAGTTTGGACACATGATACGAAGACAGACCAATAAATAACGTGGACATTGTACTTTGAGGAACTAGAACTTCCAGAATTTATATCCTTCAAGTTGGTCGGGGAATTCTGGGAGTTGCAGTTTATTAAAAAAAAAATAAAGGGAACATTCCGAAAAGTGTCAGCCAATTGTGGGCGTCGTTTTGTCCTTTTGTGCTGATTATGCAAATGGGTCCATGGCACATGTGTATGCGCACCCACACTTTCCCACAGCCGTGGGTTTTGCCTTGGATCTGCGCCCGGCCCTTCCTTCCTTTGCTGGCCTTTGGCTGGCGTGGAGAAGTTACTATGGCAACTTCCCAATTCCTGGCAAAAAAAGCGAGGCACGACTTTGCAGAAGGGCGCAACGGGGCACATGCAGAGAAGAGGAGGAGGAGCCCTTGGCCTGCGCACAAGGCCTTGCAGCCTGGCCACGCATTGCATCCCCTTCTCATAGGTTTGCATTGTGGGTTGTGCACAGAGGGATCTCTGCAATGTCTTAAATGCAAAAATGCAATGCTTTTAAATGCAAAAATGCAAGACTTTAAATGCAAGAATGCAATACTTTAAATGCAAGAATGCAATGCTTTAAATGCAAGAATGCAATGCTTTAAATGCAAAAATGCAATGCTTTAAATGCAAAAATGCAAGACTTTAAATGCAAAAATGCAATACTTCAAATACTTTAAATGCAAGAATGCAATGCTTTAAATGCAAAAATGCAATGCTTTAAATGCAAAATGCAATGCTTTAAATGCAATAATTTAAATGCAAAAAAGCAATGCTTTAAGTGCAAAAATGCAATGCTTTAAGTACAAAAATGCAATACTTTAAATGCAAAAAATGCAATACTTTAAATGCAAAAAATGCAATACTTTAAATAATAATAATAATAATAATAATAATAATAATAATAATAATAACAACTTTATTTTTATACCCCGCCCCATCTCCCCGAAGGGACTCGGGGCGGCTTACATGGGGCCTAGCCCGATAAGACAATCAATATCAATAGCACGACTATAAAACAATTATACCAGTAAAACATCAATAGCAATAAAACAATCGTTAAAATCAGCAAAAAGCATACAAAAAACATACAATATTAAAACAGGAGACTGCCAAAAAATGCCAAAAAAGCAATACTTTAAATGCAAAAATGCAATGCTTTAAATGCAAATGACTCTATGATTCTCGGGAGGAGACTTAAAGTCATTCTGAAGTGTTATAAGTGTGCAGTGTGGATGATATACACTCAGTCCAGAAGTGTACGGAGGGAAAGAAGATTGTTGGGATCCACCTTAAACTGGTACGGATATCATAAAATATGAAGCAACCAAGGAGAACCCCCGACAGGCTGGAACAAGCCCCAGTCTCTAGTTTCAGGCCTCCTTCTTTCTTTCCTTCCTTCCTTCCTTCCTTCCTTTCTCCCTTTCTGTCGTTTTCTTAATTAATTATGAGCCACCCAAGCGCCGTGGGCTCTATTTCACGGGAAGGAACCGGACAAACCACCTCCGAGTTATTCCTTGCCCAGGAATATTATTCCTTGCCTATTAAATATTATAAATATTTAAACATTTAAATAAATAAATAATATAACAATATAAATGTAATATAAATAAATATATAAATATTCCTTGCCTAGGAATGTCATTCCGTGCCTACTAAATATTATAAATATTTAATTTTTTAAATATATATATATATATATATATCCCCTGGTGGCATAGTGTGTTAAAGCGCTGAGCTGCTAAACTTGCTGACCGAAAGGTTGACCATTCAAATCCGGAGAGCGGGGTGAGCTCCTGCTGTTAGCCCCAGCTACTGCCAACCTAGCAGTTCATAAACATGCAAATGGGAGTAGATCAATAGGTACTGCTTCGGCAGGAAGGTAATGCAATCATCCACATGACTTTGGAGACATCTACAGACAATGCCGCTGGTCACCTTGATTACCGTTGAATGGCTTTGGAGCTTCAAAGCCTGGCTGCTTCCTGCCTGGGGGAATCCTTTGTTGGGAGGTGTTAGCTGCTCCCTGATGTTTTTTTTTCTGCCTGTACAAGCATCCATAAGGACCAAAAAAAGCAGTAGCATTGCCCAGGCACAAATCAAGGAACATGAAAAGGCAGTTAACCCCTCCCAACAAAGGATTCCCCCCCCCGGCAGGAAGCAGCCAGGCCTTGAAGCTGCAAGGCCGTTCGAGCTGGCCAATGGCAACATTCCCACATGCCTCCAACTGGACTATATACAGTAGAGTCTCACTTATCCAACATAAACGGGCTGGCAGAATGTTGGATAAGCGAATATGTTGGATAATAAGGAGGCATTAAGAAAACGCCTATTAAACATCAAATTAGGTTATGATTTTTACAAATTAAGCACCAAAACATCATGTTATACAACAAATTTGACAGAAAAAGTAGTTAAATATGCAGTAATACTATTTAGTAATTATTGTATTTAAGAATTTAGCACTAAAATATCACGATGTATTGAAAACATTGACTTCAAAAATGCGTTGGATAATCCAGAACCTTGGATAAGCGAGTGTTGGATAAGTGAGACTTTACTGTATATCCAACTTGACTAGTTTCCAACAGACCTCCTAACCTCTGAGGATGCCTGCGCTAGATGTGGGAGAAATGTCAGGAGAGAATGCTTCTGAAAACTCACAGCAACCCATAAATGTGGGCGAAACGTCAGGAGAGAATGCTTCTGGAACATGGCCAGACAGCCCGGAAAACTCATAGCAACCCAGGATAATAGCCCCTTTGCCCTATGTTTTCCTAACTGGTCTTCTATTCCATAATATTTTGAGTCTATGAGCATGGATGTTTCCTTTTCGGCTTTTTGAAATCCCTGCATTTGCATATATGCATACCTAATGAGGAGACTTTCACACACTCCGGATGCGCATAACTTGAAGGTCACGGTGTGCGCATTTGCAAGGTCTTAAATCACGCCGTGCGTGAAACCAAAATCAGAAGGCAAGGATATCCTTATATTATATTTGGAGAATTTAGGAAATATTGTTAATTCTGGATAAAGGATGCTCAGCTTGTGAAAGCGGATGTTTGTACACGTTGTCACTTGACCACAACAATCGGGACAATGCTTGCAATGCGGACAAAAGGGAACAAAAGGCTGGATGGAGGTGCTATAAAAAGATTGATTGTCCACAAGGAAATGAAAACAAAGAGTCTCTAAACAGAGGCCTTTTATCAGACGCTGAATGTATTCTATATTATTCATTCCCATGCAGCCGTTGGGGAAATCTATATATATAAAAGAGTGATGGCATCAGGGCAGCGGACAAAACAACAAAAGTAAACACCCCACAACCTCGAAAATTGACATCACAACCCCTCATCCATGCCTCTAGGTTGATACAACAAAAAGAAAAGAAAAAGAAATTCCTAATTAGAGGGAGAGGAATAATAGTTTTTATCCAATTGCTGCCAGTTACAAGGCTAAGCTCCACCCACTTGGTCTCCTAGCAACCCACTCAGCCAAGTGTTAATAAAATAATGATAAAAAAATAAATACAAATAATACAATAAAAATTTATAAAAAAACACTAAAATAATTAATACAATAAAATACTATAAAAATGACTAAAATAATACAACAAAATAATAAAATATAATAAATAAAAAAGATAAGTGACAATAAAATTAATTTAAAAAAATACAAATAACGTCAAATAAAAATTCCACAACAAGTTTTAACCGATACCACCACCACTTTGCCACAGCAACGCGTGGCTGGGCACAGCTAGTTATCTATAATATGGGCAAAGTCCAATGCCCAACCCAAAGCTTGTTTACCCAGACACAGATCCGTTGCATTTCCAGGTAAGTCTACCTTTGGGTTGCTCTGAGACAGACTTACATGGTTTGGGCCAATCTACATTGCAGAATTAATGCAGTTCGACACCTCTTTAACTGCCACGAATCCTGGAAGTTGTAGTTTGCATGAGCAACACTAACACTCTTTGCCAGAGATGGCTTGCAATGCTATGCAATCCCAGGAACTACAATCCCCAGGATTGCATAGGTGTCAAAGTGAAGTGCAAATGTGTCCTTTGGAAATGTTTACATCCTTAAGGAACTTAGGATATTGCACAGATATTAATATTATGCTATACTAACAATATAATATATTGTATATACACTAGCTGTGCCCGGCCACGCGTTGCTGTGGCAAAGTGGTGGTGGTATTGGTTAAAAATTGTTGTGTAATTTTTATTTGACTTTATTTGCATTTTTTAATTAATTTTAATCTAAGTTATATATTTATTATATTTTATTATTTTCTTGTATTATTTTTTAGTTATTTTCTGTTATTATAGAATTTTATTGTATTAATTTTTTATTATTTTTTATTGGGTTGCTAGGAGACCAAGTTGGAGGAGCTTAGCCTTCTAACTGGCAGCAATTGGATAAAAGCAATTATTCCTCTCTCGCTAATTAGGACTTTATTTTTCTTTTCTTTTTGTTGTATCAACCTAGAGGCGTGGATGATGGGTTGTGTTGTCAAATTTCGAGGTTGGGGGGCATGTAGTTTTGTTGTTTTGTGGGTCGCCATGATGACATCACTCTTTTATATATATAGATATAATATTGATAATAATATTATAATAAAGTAATATAATAATAATAATACACTATTATAAAGGTATATTATATATTACTAGCTGTGCCCGGCCACGCGTTGCTGTGGTGAAGTCTGGTGTTATGGGAAATAAAGTATTGAGGAATTGGTGGTAGTTAAGGTAAAGTGTAAACGTTTTTCCCGGACATTAAGTCCATTATAAATGGGTTATATAGCTGTGTGGAAGGGCCTTGAGTCTACACTGCCATATAATCCAGTTAAAATCTGATCATCTGTATTTGATAGGCAGTGTGGAAGAGGCCTAAGTGAGGCCTAACTCTGCCTGTCCCCTGGGCTGAGTGGGTTGCTAGGAGACCAAGTGGGCGGAGCTTAGCCTTCTAACTGGCAGCAATTGGATAAAAATAATTATTCCTCTCCCTCTAATGAGGACTTTATTTTTCTTTTCTTGTTGTTGTATGAACGTAGAGGCATGGATGAGGGGTTGTGCTGCCAAGTTTAGTGTTTCTGGGATGTGTAGTTTTGTTGTTTAGTCCTATATATATAAGATTACTAATAATATTGCAGTATAAATTCAGATGCTTCCTTTGAGAACTGTTACATCCTCAAAGAACTTGGAATATTGCACAGATATTAATATTATGCTATACTAATAATATAATATATTGTATATAAATATAATATTGATAATAATATTATAATAAAGTAATACAATATAATAATAATACACTATTATAATGGTATATTATATATTATATGAAGTATTACTAATAACATTGCAGTATAAATTCTGCAGTTCAGATGCTTCCTTTGAGAACTGTTACATCCTCAAGGAACTTGGAATATTGAACAGATATTAATATTATGCTATACTAATAATACACTATATTGTACATATAATATTGATAATAATATAATGTAATACAATAGAATAATACAGTATTACAATGATATATTATATATTACGTGTAATATTACTAATAATATTGCAGTATAGTGGTATAGTACAATATAGTAATATATAATGCTAATATTATGCTAATAATATATTATATTGTATATATTGTACATATAATATTGATAATAATATAATGTACTACAATATAATAATACAGTATTATAATGATATATATTATGTGTAATATTACTAATAATATTGCAGTATAGTGGTATAGTACAATCTAGTAATATATAATGCTAATAATATAATATATTGTATATATTGTACATATAATATTGATAATAATATAATGGACTACAATGTAATAACAATACAGTATTATAATGATATATTATATATTACGTGTAATATCACTAATAGTATTGCAGTATAGTGGTATAGTACTATTTAGTAATATATAATGCTAATAATATATTGTATATATTGTACATATAATATTGATAATAATATTATGGACTACAATGTAATAACAATACAGTATTATAATGATATATTATATATTACGTGTAATATCACTAATAGTATTGCAGTATAGTGGTATAGTACAATTTAGTAATATATAATGCTAATAATATATTGTATATATTGTACATATAATATTGATAATAATATAATGGACTACAATATAATAATACAGTATTATAATGATATATTATATATTACGTGTAATATTACTAATAATATTGCAGTATAGTGGTATAGTACAATATAGTAATATATAATGCTAATATTATGCTAATAATATATTATATTGTATATAGTGGTATAGTACAATTTAGTAATATATAATGCTTATATTGTGCTGTGCTAATTTTTTTTTCATGTCAGGAGTGACTTGAGAAACTGCAAATCGCTTCTGGTGTGAGAGAATTGGCTGTCTGCAAGGACGTTGCCCAGGGGATGTTGCCTGGATGTTTTTGATGTTTTTACCATCCTTGTGGGAGGCTTCTCTCATGTCCCCGCATGGAGCTGGAGCTGACAGAGGGAGCTCATCCGCACTCTCCCCGGGTTGGATTCGAACCTGGTAGCCATCGAGTCAGCAACCCAACCTTCAAGTCACAAGGCTTTAACCCAATAATATAATATATTGTATGCACAGTCTATATAACTTGTAAGTCGCCCGTGAGAAGGGTGAGATAGAAATGTCCCTAATAAATAAATAAATATTCCCAATCTTGGGTTTCCAATTTGAATTCCTGGCCTGCATCAGAGCTGCATCTTGAATGGCAGTTCTGCAAAGAATTCAAATTCTCTGAATGAGTTTTTTTTTTAGTTTTGTTTGTTTACAAGGAGGCTGTTGTCTCCCTCTGCTGGACTGGGAAGCGTCAAACATCTGGAGTGAAACAAAAGGGAAATGTGTTGCCGGAGGCTTTCGCGTTGCTGTGAGTTTTCCGGGCTGTGTGACCATGTCCCAGAAGCATTCTCTCCTGACGTTTACGCCCTCATCTATGTCAGGCAACCTACAGACCTCACAACCTCTGAGGATACCTGCCATAGATGTGGGCAAAACGTCAGGAGAGAATGCTTCTGGGACATGGCCAGACGTGGATCTCTTGTTCCTCTGCCTTTTCTAAACACAACTTGGACATCTGGCAACTCTCACTCCATGTATTGCTGGAGTCGTCTCCTGCTGCCTTGCTATTAGCAATGCTTCTTAAGGCCCATTCAACCTCACTCCTCAGGATGTCTGGTTCTCATTCACTCACCACACCGTCAAAGCGATCCTCTATATTATTATCCTTCCGATACAGATCTTCTGTATATTCTCACCACTTTCTCTTGATCTCTTCAGCTGGGATCCCATTGTCTCCTGCTGCCTTGTTATTGGCAATGCTTCTTAAGGCCCATTCAACCTCACTCCTCAGGATGTCTGGTTCTCATTCACTCACCACACCGTCAAAGCGATCCTCTATATTATTATCCTTCCGATACAGATCTTCTGTATATTCTCACCACTTTCTCTTGATCTCTTTAGCTGGGATCCCATCATCTCCTGCTGCCTTGTTATTGGCAATGCTTCTTAAGGCCCATTCAACCTCGCTCCTCAGGATGTCTGGCTCTAATTCACTCACCACACCGTCAAAGCGATCCTCTATATTATTATCCTTCCGATACAGATCTTCTGTATATTCTCACCACTTTCTCTTGATCTCTTCAGCTGGGATCCCATTGTCTCCTGCTGCCTTGTTATTGGCAATGCTTCTTAAGGCCCATTCAACCTCACTCCTCAGGATGTCTGGTTCTCATTCACTCACCACACCGTCAAAGCGATCCTCTATATTATTATCCTTCCGATACAGATCTTCTGTATATTCTCACCACTTTCTCTTGATCTCTTTAGCTGGGATCCCATCATCTCCTGCTGCCTTGTTATTGGCAATGCTTCTTAAGGCCCATTCAACCTCGCTCCTCAGGATGTCTGGCTCTAATTTACTCACCACATCGTCAAAGCTATCCTCGATATTATTATCCTTCCGATACAGATCTTCTGTATATTCTCACCACTTTCTCTTGATCTCTTCAGCTGGGATCCCATCATCTCCTGCTGCCTTGTTATTGGCAATGCTTCTTAAGGCCTATTCAACCTCGCTCCTCAGGATGTCTGGCTCTAATTCACTCACCACACCACCAAAGCTATCCTCTATATTATTATCCTTCCGATACAGATCTTCTGTATATTCTCACCACTTTCTCTTGATCTCTTCAGCTGGGATCCCATCATCTCCTGCTGCCTTGTTATTGGCAATGCTTCTTAAGGCCCATTCAACCTCGCTCCTCAGGATGTCTGGCTCTAATTCACTCACCACACCACCAAAGCTATCCTCTATATTATTATCCTTCCGATACAGATCTTCTGTATATTCTCACCACTTTCTCTTGATCTCTTCAGCTGGGATCCCATCATCTCCTGCTGCCTTGTTATTGGCAATGCTTCTTAAGGCCTATTCAACCTCGCTCCTCAGGATGTCTGGCTCTAATTCACTCACCACACCACCAAAGCTATCCTCGATATTATTATCCTTCCGATACAGATCTTCTGTATATTCTCACCACTTTCTCTTGATCTCTTCAGCTGGGATCCCATCATCTCCTGCTGCCTTGTTATTGGCAATGCTTCTTAAGGCCTATTCAACCTCGCTCCTCAGGATGTCTGGCTCTAATTCACTCACCACACCACCAAAGCTATCCTCTATATTATTATCCTTCCTATACAGATCTTCTGTATATTCTCACCACTTTCTCTTGATCTCTTCAGCTGGGATCCCATCATCTCCTGCTGCCTTGTTATTGGCAATGCTTCTTAAGGCCTATTCAACCTCGCTCCTCAGGATGTCTGGCTCTAATTCACTCACCACACCACCAAAGCTATCCTCGATATTATTATCCTTCCGATACAGATCTTCTGTATATTCTCACCACTTTCTCTTGATCTCTTCAGCTGGGATCCCATCATCTCCTGCTGCCTTGTTATTGGCAATGCTTCTTAAGGCCTATTCAACCTCGCTCCTCAGGATGTCTGGCTCTAATTCACTCACCACACCACCAAAGCTATCCTCTATATTATTATCCTTCCTATACAGATCTTCTGTATTTTCTCGCCACCTTGTCTTCATCTCTTCAGCTTGATCACTTCAACTGGGATCCCATCATCTCCTGCTGCCTTGTTATTGGCAATGCTTCTTAAGGCCCATTCAACCTCACTCCTCAGGATGTCTGGTTCTCATTCACTCACCACACCGTCAAAGCTATCCGCTACATTATTATCCTTCCTATACAGATCTTCTATATATATTCTCGCCACCTTCTCTTGATCTTTTCACCTTCTGTTAGGTCCCTGCCATCTTTGTTTTTGATCATGCCCATTTTTGCCTTAAATTTGCCTCTGATGTTTCTGATTTTCTGGAAGAGGTCTCTTGTCCTCCCTATCCTATTGTCTTCTTCCACTTCCATGCATTGCTTGTTTAAAGACAGTGCAAAAAGACTGTCAAAAAGGTCAAAACCACTGCATTCCATGGGGTCCTACGGTTCTGTCCCAAACCCCATAGGATGCAAGAGTCAGTGGTTTAGGTCAAACCCATTGCTTTCCATGGGATCCTACTGCTCTGCATGGAATGCCAGAGGATGGTTGGGCAATGCAACAGGATGGGAAACTGTGATAGTTTCGCGCAGGCGCAGTGGGGACAGGGAACTGAAGTTGCCTGAACTGGAGCCTCCGCGCAGGCGCAGTGGGGACCGTGGAGTGAAGTTGACTGAGCTCGAGGCTCCGCGCAGGCGCACTGGGGACGGGGAGTGAAGTTGAGCGAGCAGGAGGCTCCGCGCAGGCGCACTGGGGACAGGGCGTGTCTTCTCTGAGCCTGAGTCCCCGCGCAGGGAGTGACTTGGCTGAGCTGGAGCCTCCGCGCAGGCGCAGTGGGAACGAGGGAGTAAAATTGGGCTAGCGAGAGCCTCAGCGCAGGCGCACTGGAGACAAGGGGGGCGTGACTTGTCTGAGCTCGGCCCTCCGCGCAGGCGCACTGGGGAGAGGGGAGTGAAGTCGGGAGGGCGCGAGAGGCTCGGCGCAGGCGCAGAGGCCCGTGTGGCGGAGCGGAGAGAGACAAAATGGCGGCGGCGGGGGGCCTGGCGGCGTGAGGCGCTGAGGGGAGACGCCGAGCTCGCCGCCTCCTCCTCCTTTCCCCATGGCGGTCCACAGAGCGCAGGTAAGAGCGGCCGGGCGGAGAGGCCGCGCGGGGTTCCCCTCCCTTCTCGGCGCGGCCTGATTCCCTTCAGGGCGGGCGGCACGCTGCCTGGCGGAGGCTGAGGCGAGGGCTGGGCCTAGCCGCGATTCTGCAGCCTCATTGATTCATTCCGCGGGTGGTTAGGCCGCGGGGAGGCGGCGCTGCGGCCTACCTTCGCCCTCACTGTTAAAGAAGTTGCCCACTTTGGAAAGACAGCTCCGTCCAGATTCCCAAGCCCATTGATCTCCCCCCCCCCCCCCCCCCCGGTTGGATTCCAAACTCCACTGCAGGCCTCGTTTTTTGGGTTGTCTATTTCGAGACATATTTTTGGAGTGTTTTAAAATGATTAGCACGTGTTTTTGTTTTAGTAATGCTATTACCCGCCTCCAACCGTGAGGAGAGGCGGGCGAGAAATAAAACTCAATTTATTATTATTAATAATAAAAATCAGTGGGTTTCTTCTGGCTGAGGCGAACAGGCCTGAGGCTGAATTAGGCCCCATCCAGACGGCTGTATCAAAGCCACATTTGAACTGGGTTCTATGGCAGTGTGGACTGACATAGCCCAATTCAAAGTAGACATTGGCCCCATCCACAGGTCTGTATCAAATCCACATTTGAACTAGATTATATGGCAGTGTGGACTGAGATAATACAGTTCAAAGCAGACACTGGGCCCTTCCACATGGCTGTATCAAATCAAATTTGAACTGGGTTATATAGCAGTGTGGATTTATAATTCAGTTCAAAGCAGACATTGGCCCCTTCCGCACTGCTGTATAAAATCATATATGAACTGGGTTATATGGCAGTGTGGATTTATAATCCAGTTCAAAGCAGACATTGGCCCCTTCCACACTGCTGTATAAAATCCACGTTTGAACTGGGTTATATGGTAGTGTGGACTCAGGGCCCTTCCACACACAATATCAAGGCAGAATAACCCACAATATCTGCTTTGAACTAGAATATCTGAGACGGCACTGCCATATATCCCAGTCCAAAGCAGATAATGTAGGATTTTATTCGGCTGTGTGGAAGGGGCCTTTGATAGCCCAGTTCAAGGCAGACATTGGTCCCTTTCACACAACTGTATTAAAGCCACATTGAACTGGGTTATATGGTAGTGTGGACTCAGATGTTCCAGTTCAAAGCAGATATTGTGGATTATCTTCCTTGATAGTCTGGGTTCTATGGCTGTCTGGACTCAGGCCTCTTCTACACTGCCATTTAATCCAGATGATCAAAACAGAGAACCTACTTTATCTGCTTTGAACTGGATTTTATGAGTCTACGCTGCCATATCATCCAGTTCAAAGCACATAATCTGGATTTTATATGCAGTGTAGAAAGGGCCTGAGATAACCCAGTTCAAAGCTGTTATTGCAGATCAGTGGTTCTCAACCTGTGGGTCCCCAGATGTTTTGGCCTACAACTCCCAGAAATCCCAGCCAGTTTACCAGCTGTTAGGATTTCTGAGCGTGGAAGGCCAAAACATAGGGGGACCCACAGGTTGAGGACCACTGTTGTAGATGATCTGCCTTGATATTCTGGGCTATTTGGCTGTGTGGAAGGGCCCTTGGAGTCTTTGCAGTTATGATTTAGTTTTAGCCTGAAGGACTTTAGAGTCCTTGTTTTAGTTTCAGTCTGATAGGCCTTCTAGTTCTTGGGGGCTATGGTTAAGTTTCAGTCTGATGCACTTCAGTTCTTGGACCTAACATTTTAGGGCCCCTTCCACAAGGGGTCCCACCTCCAAGATATCTCATGATGTATATGCAAATATTCCAAAATCTGAAAGAATCCCAAATTCAAAGCAGTTCGGGTACCAAGCATTTTGGATAAGGGAAACTCAACTTGTAGTCCTAACCAGAGTTTTGCCCTATTGAATTTTGCTGATTTTCAAAAATGTATGCAGATATGCAGGCCCCATTCATTCATGGTTTAACAACTGAGGAAGGAATCTTTGCTCTTGGTCCAGTATCTGGTTCCAAATAGAGTTAACTCCTTGAATCAGGTGCTGAATTTAAAAAATGGTCAATACATGTTGAACATCCCTTTTCTAAAATTCTAAAATCCAAAATACTCCAAAATTGTCCAGTAACACCTTTGCTTTTCTAGTGGTTCAGTGTGCCCAAACTTTGTTTCACACACAAATATTGAAAGTATTATGTACACAATTATCTTCAGATTACCTGTATAAAATGAATATGAAACATATTTAATTGGAGAGGATTCAACTTTGCTACAGGTTCGGAACGCTTGACAGTTCCCTGAGGTGGTTTACTTCCTTTTAAAGATCTTGTGGGATTTCAGCCATGATGTGAAAATAAATTATTTTCTTGACAATAGTCTTGTAGAACAAATAGTTTGCATGAAGAGGGATGTGTTGCAACTTTGTAGCGCCATTCCCTTTTAGGGAAATAGTAAACCTTGTCAATGTTCAGCCTGTCCCAGTAACTTCTGTTGCTTGTTCTTTTGATACTTGGGAGTAAATCTTTGAGTTTTCACTTGTGTTTTGCTTTCAGGTAAACACATGCTTAGGATTGCTGAAAGTTTAGTTAGGCATACATAAGTCACACAGAAATTCAGTTATATTGCTTTCAGTATTCCTCATGTAAGCACAAGTATAGGGTTCCTGCAGCGTTATAGCCTCACTTGGGAGTGAGGCTCCTTGGGGTCAGTATATCTCTGGCTGCTGGGGCTTTACAACCTGATCCATCAGCAGATTAATTGTGACCATTTATGGGAGTCACAGGTAAGTGAATAGACTGGTGCAGCCTTATTTTGTATCAGAATTATAAGGCTGATATTCCCCCCCCAACCCCCCCCCCCCACAATTCTGACAGAATAATTAGAAAGAAAGAAGTGAACTCTTGTCTCATGATGTGGTCTACAAATGTAAAAAGTGAGAAACTCCTGGAAATAGACACACAATGCATTTTTGCTAAACAAGGTAGGGAAGAAGAGGACTAGCTAAGAATTGCATTGGATGAAGTATCAACTTATCCATGGTTTCTGAGCTAGGTAGTGTTGTTGTTGACTTGCATTTGTTTATTATTTCCTTAATATATTCAACTTAGATGGTTTTCCCTTTCTTACAGTTATAGAATGGCAGCCACCTTTCATAGGAAGGGTTGTTTAAATATTGTTCTTTTAAAATTTGAACAATAATTGTGGGTTGATGACTGCGATAGTAACTCCTTTGCTCTGTGATAGATCAGTGAATCCAAACTTCATCACATGAAAATAATTATTTAAAATATTGTGTATAAAATTACCTCCGGGCTATGTGTTTGAAATGTAATATGAAACAGAAGTGAATTTCATGTTTAGACTTGGGTCCCACCCACAAGATATCTCATTCTCTATATGGAGGTATTCCAAAATCCAAAGCGATATGAAACCCTTCTGGTCCCGAGCATTTGGATGATGACTGCTCAGCCTGTGTCTCCTTCTGCTCTTTTATGGAATGTTTGGCTTTAAAATAGCAAAAGTTTTTTAAAAAAACAAACTCTGCACAGTAATGCTTTGAAGTGGTATTCATACTTTTAAATGTTTACATTTATAGAACATTTAGGGTGCATAAAATTATAACGAAGTGATTGATAAGATACAATTTGGCCATGAAACTTGCTTTAAATGTCATTTAGTCAAAATTTCCTTTAATGTGTTTAGACAAGGTTGTCCAGGTCAGACTTTTACGAAACTATTAGCATTGACAAATTCAGCCTGCAGTCCGTTTGGCCACATTGAAATTGTCGGGTTTACATGAAACAGGTATATCATAGGCAGTGGATCAAGATCATCCATTCCATTCAGCACTTAGTAGTTTGACCTGTAGGGAAAAAAAATCTTAATATATGATGGGCCTGCTATGTCCTTGGAGGTTTGTTTCCACTGATCCCACATGTATAGTTTTAAAATATCACATCATATATAATTAAATGCATATGCTTCGGTATGTCCATATTCATGTCACCACCATTTAATAAAATGGGGCATGACAAACTGCGATCTGTTAAATTTGTTAAATCTGGAGGGCCTATTATAATTGCAAGCCTGTAGAAGTTTAAAATGCAGTTTATCGTCTTCAGAACCAGGAACGTTTTCTGCACTGTATTGTTAGCTTCTTTGGTGATTCGATTAATGCCTTGTCATTAGATTTTAAAAAATCACATATTCACAGAAAGTTTTGACTCTTTCATTGATCAAGTGGGTAGCTGTGTATTGTATTTGGCAATAAGTAAACACCAGATAAATCTTGCAGTGGTTCTCTGTATGCCACCTAAATGATACAGTGGCCAGAATGTGGGATTTTGATAGAGAAAGCCAAAGTTCACCCTACTACTCAGCTTACCTGATGGCCTTGGATAAGATTCATTCTCGTAGCCTAATCTGTTTCATGTGGGTGTAAGGGTTTTTCATATGTGATAAAAGTATGTTGGGTAAATCTGTGGCTCTGTGGATTTAATTTTTGTAAGAAGTCTTTAGAGGGCATGCTACACATGGGCATAATGTAACCAAACTGAATGATGGGCGTACAGATTTCTTCTGCTAGAAATGTTGATTGAAGAAATGTGATTAAAAATTACTTTTTAGCATTCTTTGTTATTATCTGAGTCCACAGTGAGTATCTCTTATCCAAAATGCATAGACCTGTGTTTGCATGCATTTATATAATGAGATATCTTAGAGATGGGACCAAGTATAAACATGAAATTCATTTATGTTTTGTATACACATAGCCCGAGGGTAATTTTATGCAATCTTTTAAATAATTTTGTGCATGAAACACAGTTTATATACAAGAAAGCCTCCAGGAAGCAATTGGGTCTCTATCTCAGTCATTCATGTAGACAGTTTTGGGTTTTGGAGCACTTCAAATTTACTTGAATAACTGGTGTTTAGAGATGTCATTTTAGAGGTTTATGTTGGCAGTTCCAAACAACATCTTGTAAAGTCAGTTGCTACTCTTATAGTAAGCAGTTTAAAGCCAATGGCTATCTAGCAAGTTTTCTGCAAAGTGAGATTTGAATGAACAAAGCGGTATCTTACATGTAACACAATCTGTCAGCCAGTGGTGTGCTTTACACCAGCATCAGCCATGTTATATGGCGTTAATGTGAGTTGTAGTTTAACACATCTAGAGGACTGCTACACATTAGTACTTGAATTCTGAATATTTGTTAACCATGGCAACATATTAACACCAGCTCTGTAACATACCCCTCTACCTGATATTAGATCTGTTCTGACAATTCTTATTTTAGGCTACGTTAAAGATACTTCATACCTATTTTTAAAAAGGTTCCAGGTGCAGTTCAGCTTACCATGTAGTTTCTTCTTGTGAATAATCTATATCTGATATATTGATTTTGTGTGCTTGTTTTCTTTATTGTGTGATACTGCTTTCAAATCTTCAGGTGTAAATAGTTTTTAATCTCACTAAACAATAAATAACATTGCAAAATGTTCAGGTTGTACAATAGTTTCATCTATAACCTGCCAGCTTGTACATTTCTTCGATAATACTCCTAGAATATCAGCCTGCTTTTCATCCTTTTTAAATAAGTAAGATTGCCTTTATTGTCATAATACATCTTATTTTAAATGTTCTAATAGTACAATTAAAAGCAACAAAATATTAATGCCACTATTCCTAGGATTTTTGGTATTTTGTGTCTAGATAATGTGGAGTTGAGATCAAGAAATGGAAGTCACCAGCTTTAAGTTGGTGTTCTTGAAAATCTGTTGTCTTATTAGAGTGTACAGAAAACCTAGTGACAGGTTAGGAAAAGCTGGCCAGTTCATGGTTTTGAGGAAGCTCAACAGAAAATGATGAGAAAACATCAGTCTGGAAACTTGTTTTGTGCTTTGATCTGCAAAGCACTTAAATTGTATCACTTGGAGAGTTACATTTTTTGATAGTTTTCGCAATCTCTCAAAGGTGTAGAGGGATATTTGTTTAAGTAATTTTGTAGCTTACCTATTCAAAGTATTTCTGTCTCCAAATGAAATACTTCCAGTAAGAAAAATGTGTTGCTGCTCCCTGCAGGTGAGTGGCTATTTTTAAATAAGTCCCCTTGAAAATCAATCCCTTTTGGTTTCTCTGGAGCTTAACTCTGGAATAGGTGTATTAGGACTGCAGCCAGAGTGGAAAAGCTCAAATATCCTTTGTTGCTTACCTGTGAGGTTGTGGATAAACTCAAGCCAACCTTGGCTGCATATCCTCGCACTACTCTGAGAAGTTAACACATTAGGCCTTGTTGCTTAAAATGGCTAGAATTACAGAACGGGCCTTCGCTTTGACCTTTCTTGCTCATGGCAACAGCTTGTCTTTTCAGTGCATGTCTCAGTTGTCTTCAAGTACAGTGTGTCAATGTTGTGTGTCTTCCAAGTCATTTCTGACTTAATGGCAACCCTAAGGCACACTATTACAGGGATTTCTTGGCAGATTTTGTTCAGCGAGAGGTTGCCTATGACTTCTTCTGAGGATAAGAGTGACTCAGCTAAGATCATTCAGTGGGTTTCTGTGGTTGACCATGGATTTGAACTTTGTGCTCCATAGCTCTTGCTCAGTGGTTCTCAAACTTTGGGTCCCCAGATGTTTTGAATCCGAATAGCTGGCAATCTGGCTGGGATTTCTGGGAGTTGTAGACCAAAACACCTGGGGACCCACAGGTTGAGAACCACTGCTCTAGCTCAGCACTCAAACCACCATCTAACACTGGTTATCCAACTACAAAATAGCCAAAGCTATGGCTTCAGTGGTTGCAGCATTGTTCAGCACTTCAGGGAAATAAATTTTAAACCAATCCACCGCTTGCTGCGGGTGCTTTTTGTTTCCTGGAAATTCTTGATTTAAGGGAGAATCCAGCAATACAAATCCTTACATGCATGTTAGTGTAGTACAGTCTGAATTCTGCTGCATGTATAGGCAAGTCTTGGGTTTTTCTCCCTTGAGTGCAACACAGAGCTTACGTTCCTGTGGCTTTTCTTTAACATTGTTAGAATTGAAAAGTTGATGTTACTTTAACGACATAGCCTTGCAGGATAGCATAGGTCTGTCAATGAGCAATTGAATTGTCCACTTTTGTACCAAAGAAGCATTACAAAGTGGTATGTAATCTTTTGCTATTTGTCGAACTTGTGTATAAGGGGTGTGTGGGATTTTTTTCCTTTTTAAAAATCTCAAGATGTCTGCAACACTTCATCTAAATTATCCATTATATTGAAAGTTACATTTACATGTAGAGGCAATAAATAATGATAGACTAGGATGCGGTTGTGAAATGAATAGAGAACGGATAAAAGGCAGGAGGAGCACTATCTACTTGTTTTGTTCTCTGCAGATTAGTTGGAGAGAATAATTTTAATGCAGCTCAGTACAGATTAAAAGAGAAGATTGTGTCTTTAACAGGTATTGTTTCTCTTGATTCAAATTCTTCCAATAAATCTCCATGGAGTTGCAGAATTTGGATTTGCAGAACATGGCTTCTATTGAGAAACGTGTCATGTTACAGAATGTTTCTTACATTCTATGGCTTTCTTTTTAAAGTTGAAGGGAGGGAGGAACCAGTGCCTTAATCGTAAAGGTAATCTGTGTGGTTCTGTTTCAGTTTACTGCTGTGTACATTCTGTGTGCTATTGTTGGCATTGTACAGGTCTGTTTGTAGTGGAACTTGCTGGCTTTGAGCCACGGGATTATGGTCATTTGTTACTTTAATGCTGCTTCAGCAAAGTAGATATTGAGTTTGAAAGAACTGCATTGCTAGAGCTGCATTTCTTTCTGTTCAGTTGAAATGCTTTATATATGACCATTTGACATACTACTAAGGATTAAAGAACTTTGTATGGAACAATGGTGTGTCATGGCAGGAGAGGCTCTCAGTTCTAAACTGTGTTTGTAATTGGGGCCAGAAATTCCTGCTTTTCCTGTACATGTTCTTCAAATGAAGCTGCTTGTGCAAAGTATAGACTGGGTGGCAGAGGTGTCGTGTAAAAATTAAATCCATACAGAACTGAAATGTTAATGCTGCCATGTTTCTCTAAACCTGGCAAAACAGAAAAGTTCTTTAGTTTCAGAAGTGTAGAAAGCTGAAAACTGATCCTTGATACTCAGTTTTCTGCTGCAACTCAGTTCGCAGTTTCCTGCAAAACTGCACCTGATCTAATAATCTCATTCTTTCATTTTTAGAATGAGACTGGACAAATGTATTGATAGTTTGTGTATAATTTCCTTGATGTTAGAAAGGCTCTGCACATCACAAACTGCTGTCTCTCTTGCGAGACGATAAGAGGCTTATTAGGTCACTTTGTAGCTGATTAAGTTGAAGGTGGCCTGTGTTTGATCTAGATAGGACAAGAGTTGAATGAAGTCTTGGTGTGCCCAGTAGTATTGGGAGCATTTTCATGTTTTATGCTAAGCCAATTTGTCATGCACTGCTCTACTAGATCTTCATTTAAAAAGTAAGGTTTGAGGAATGTAATAGACATAACCCATAGGGACGGGTCTTTATGTTATAGCTTTTTGTTACATCACACTGCAATTATAAATTAGCTAATATTGCTAGAAGGGTATTTCAGGTGGTAATTATTCAGCGGACAGGCTTTATTAGTCTGCAGAAACCAATAACGCTTTGACCCTTTCCCCCCATAACTGTCAAATAAAATAGGTAAAAGGCATTTTAACTTGTTGTTCTGGTAGCAGCTGCCCCGAAGCATCTCCTTTATCCTTCTTACTTCCCTAGCAGGATTTGCAGGTTTTGGAATGTAGTATTGTAGATGCTATCTGCCTGGAGTGAAGCTTCATGGAACAAATAGATTCATTCCATCCCATGATTTAGTAACACCACCCCCAAATTATCCTGTTATGTCATTATTAAACAATAGGTATCTTTTTTTTTGAAATTGTCACATTACAGCTGTGTTTGGCTTGTGATAAAAACATATATACAGTAGAGTCTCACTTATCCAACACTCACTTATCCAACGTTCTGGATTATCCAACGCATTTTTGTAGTCAATGTTTTCAATATATCATGATATTTTGGTGCAAAATTCGTAAATACAGTCATTACAACATAGCATTAATGCGTAATGAACTACTTTTTCTGTCAAATTTGTTGTATAACATGATGTTTTGGTGCTTAGTTTGTAAAATCATAACCTATTTTGATGTTTAATAGGCTTTTTCTTAATCTCCTTATTATCCAACATATTCGCTTATCCAACATTCTGCCGGCCCATTTATGTTGGATAAGTGAGACTCTACTGTATAATATATTCAATTGGATGTAATTCGTGTGTCTCCCTGTTCTCTATGTGATTAATGTAGTTGACTGTCAAATCAAACTTCTTATGCTAAGGAAGGCTAGCAAAGCCAGTATGGTATAGTGTTTTGAGTGTTGAACTATGGCTGTGAAGGCCAGGGTTCAAATTCCTGCTCAACCATGGAAACATGCAAAGTGACCTTGGGATAGTCAGACAGGCAAATTCTGCCCAGAAACCCTCATGATAGCTTTGCCTTAGAGTTGCAGTAAGTCGGATACAACTTGAAAGCAAAACAGATCTTCAGTCTAGGATAGAATTTAGTAAAATCATATGTTCAGGAATTAAAAGAACTAGTCTCGAAGCTAGGGAGTATCAAAGAGAGATCTAAATGTCTTAGGTGGTTTAGACAGCTGAAGGCTTGGCCAATAATTGGTCTGAGTTACACCCATGTGCTGAGGCACCCCTCAGTTAACAAAGCCTCTGACAAAGAAGCTTCTTTTTATAAAGTCTGTTTATGGGACCCCACCCAGCCCCCCTTTCTTGCCTTCTATTTAGCTGGCAGTTTTTTTTCTGGAGCATTGGCAAGCCCTGGTCCTCCTGTGCTGCTTCAGGGAGTTCTAAATATAGTGGAGCATTGCAATCCAGAGTGGTGTAGTCCATTTTGCCATTTCTACCCATTCATTTTGCTGAATAAGTCAGTGTTGGAGAAGGGGGAAATGGGGGCTTGGAAGAATAGCCACTGCTTGTGTTGGATACATTTTAGTGTTCATGGCTTACATAGCTATGGCATGGCATATTGCATTTATATCAAGTAGATTTCTTGCATCCTGCTACATTTTCATGACATCTGTTACCAGTGAGTAGCAATTGATCATTATGAAGATGGGTCGTGTGTGTGCGTGTGCATGTCTTGAATTGCTGTTTTCATTTACACCACAGTTATTGTGCTTCAGTAAAGAAAATAGCACTGGTGTACCATGTGTTTTGGTGTGTGATAGAACAGTCAGCAAAGATTTTATTGTAGCATTAAATGCATATTTTTGTGATGTTTCAGGCACTGTGTGCTATTGGGTAGTATATCAAGCATTCAGCATAATTGACTTAAGTCCTAGAGAGTAATGTGTGTGGGAATTGGTTTTATTTGTGTAACAGCATTTTAAACTGCATGATTGCATTTCATGCTTTGCATGACTTCATCCAAAATAAATTATGATTCAGTAAGTTTTTTGTGCAGTCTGTCCCATGTTGGAAGCTAAGCAAGGTCAGCTTTGGTTAGATACCTTATGTTAGTATAAAATGCTTTTTGAATATATTTTGCCTGTGCCTAAAGCCTTATTGCTTGATTGGAGTTGTAAAAAACCCAATTGAAATATGAGAATAGTTTCCAACTTGCCTCAGTTGCTGATTATTCTGAGGTGTTACGTAGCTAATATCTACCAGCTGCTTAGATGATCCTTAACAGATTAACAATTCCTTTAAAAAAATCAGGAGCAATTTTATAGGCCTATATTGTTCTTTGGAAAAGTACTTTCATGTGCTCCTTTCATAATTTCCAACTTCATTACTAACGGCTCTACATTTGTAAAGAAGTGTAGGCATTAGGGATACACCGAGTTGTCAAAGGCTTTCACGGCCAGAATCATTGAGGTGTAGTGTGGTTTCCAAGCTGTTTGGCCTTGTTCTAGCAGTATTTTCTCCTCTGACATTTCGCCTGCATCCGTGGCTGGCATTTTCAGAAGATGCTGCTAGAACAAACATAGGGCATGCCTCCATACTCTTGTTAAAAATTCACTTTAGTTAAAAGCAGTCCTAGAATCCAGTTTTGCTTCAAAGAAAAAAGTTTGTAAAGGTTTTAACAGGGAAGTGACTTCTACAATTAGAAGTCAATCACTCACAATTGGGGAACAATCTTAGTTGAATTTTTGACATGGAATAAAAGCTTTTAGGGGAGGAGAATATAATCAGGTCAAAATCCTTGCAGCCGTTCAATATCTAGGTTCATCTCTATAAAAGAGCACTGTTTTCCACAGACCTGGATGTTGCCATAACCTGGACCAGAGTTTCTCAAACTGTGCTCCTCCAGATGTTTTGGACTTCAGCTCCCACAATCCCTATCAGCTGCTAAGCTGGCTGGGATTTCTGGGAGCTGAACTCCAAAATGTCTGGAGGAGCACAGTTTGAGAAACACTGATCTGGACTATTCCTAGCAGTGTCCTCATTAGAGGCTGCAGGGCTAAATTCTGTGCTGGTGCTGAGGCTCCAAAACAGTTGTCCAGCTGTGGTTTTTTGAGGTGTACAGGTCTGCCTGCAGCTTTTGCTGCCAATTGTTCATTTAACATAGTTATTGTGTATAAAGCGTAAAGTGGACAAAGGAAAAGGGGAAGTTGGGCTGAGAGACCATGATAATGTGCTAACTGCTGACCATTAACTTGTTCCAGAGGGCACACAGAAAATTAGAGCCAGGAAAAGAGTTGGCAGACGAAATGAGCATTGAGGAAAGTATAAAGAGAGAAGAAGGATGACTTGAATGAATAAAGAGCATTTAGGAATAGGCCACCATGAGGAATGAGAATTGTGAATTTTGCAGGTGGCGAATATATTGAGGAAGCTGGTTTTATGGTGGATCCAAAATTGTTCTTTGAGAGCTGATTGTAGATCTCTGAAATTTACAAAAAGAAAACACTGAGATTTACATTATTTAGCAAGCATAGGTTGAGTAACTGGCTGTCAATTTATATTATACAGTATTTTAGATTGTAAGCGAAGGGGCTTACCAAATATATATCTTAAAATAAATATAATTGAAATCTTGTCATTTTATTAACGGCTACAGTTAACCTAACTATATGCAATATGTTTTACTTTTCAGTACATCTTTGGAGAATTCAGCCAGGCTGAATTCAATGATTTCTTTGTGACACCCCGTTGCTCCGTTGAGGTATGAACTATTTTAAATTTCTCATTTTGCTGAAGGTTTTCACTATTCCTCAGAGTATGACATTAGAGGGAATCCTGGGGTGCTTTTAAGTCCAACTGTTTTACTTCAACATGAGATGAGATTTCATGGACTCCCATCTATTTCTTCAACATCATCTGAAAGTTTGTGCTGAAATAAATTAGCAAACTTTTTTTTATAATGAAAGATAATAACACAGTCATCTCTTTTAAAATTGGCTTTATAAGATTGCCACACAGTGCCCCGTCATTTATATTTTGCATGCTGTTTTAATCATCCTGTAGTTGAAACAGTAGTTTTCCTTCCTTATGAATCAGACTTGTGATTTTCTAAATTAGACTGATATGTAAATGAAGGAGCCTTCAGAGACAAATATGATAGAATGATAGAAGATATGCATATATGAGGGGAAAGGTACTGTGTCCATTGGCAATAATAGAAAGTTCTGCCAATTTAACCACACTAAAGGAATGGAATGTTTGGATTTGCCATGCAGTGCAGAAAAAAGTTAATATTGCTTAAATAATTTTTCAACTCCAATTTGATTTATTTCCTGTACAGCTGCCTCCCTACAATGACACAATTTCGTGTGGCCTTAAGTCCACAGGAGACCTCCGTGATGGTAAGAAGCCATTCCTTCATAAGTGTTTTTCCAACACATTTGAAATCCAGCATACTTCAAGTTTGTTATTTGAGTTCAGCTTTGAGGATTCAGATGAGTTTGCTGCTTAAGTTTAGCACAGCAGGCATTTTTTAATTACTTCATATTTTTAAAGCTTTTTAATAGCGTGTCTCACTACTCATTTGCTTTATGAACACTAATAATAGTAATAATAATAATAATAATAACAACAACAACAACAACAACTTTATTTTTGTACACCGCCTCCATTTCCTCGCAGGGACTCAGGACAGCTAACATGGGGCCAAGCCCAAATTACCACAGTAAAACAAGATAAAATACATTCAGAACAAATCATTTCTTTTCTAATCACGTGCTCTAAGGCCTTCTTGCATAATATAATGCCATTTCAGTATTATGATATAACTACTTACTTTCTTGATGTGAAGAATTTGTTCAAAATTAGAAAATAGAGGCCTTCAAAAAGCCAAATTGGATAAAGCTAGAAAAAATACTTCAGCAGTATACTATAGGTGGTTCTGAGATAATCTGATATTTGCATAGTAGTTCGTAGAAACATTAAGGTATCTTTCCTGCACTATATGTCAGTATGTTCATGGGCAGAATTTATATTTTCTCTTGCTCTGCCCACCCCATAAATACACACTTTCTTTTTCTTTTCTTTTTCAGGGGAAGAATATCAGCGAATTGAATTTGGTGTTAATGAAGTTATTGAGACGGATTCCTCTGTGCTCAATAACAGCGACTACAGCATTTCAAGCACTCTGAACCCACAGGCACCGGAATTCATTCTAGGTTGCACACCGACCCAGAAAACGCCAAGCGATGTCCTCAACGAAGCCAACTACAACTCCATTGACTGCCAGTTCTCGGATCCTTCTCTCATTTTGGATAGTGGTTCTAATGCTGAAAACGATAGTTTGCCAGGGAGCCTTGGGCAGAGGGAACGCAAAAAGAAGAAAAAAAGACCTCCGGGATATTACAGTTACTTGGAAGATGCCAGCGATGGCATCGTTCCTGCTGAGGCGTTGGTGAACGGACATGCAAATTCAACGGGACTTAATAGCATAAGCACAGACGATGTAGAACTTTCTGGTGACGCCCCGTCGGTCACGCCAAGGACTTGTAACAGCCCTGAAAATTCTGTGGACTTTGCTAGCGAAGCCGTTTCAGAAGATTCAGTTTCTAGTGCTGTAGATGCTACAAGGACTGCAGGGCAGCCGGAAGTGTGCAGTGTTACTCCTTTGGAACAGTCTTGCCTCCCTTCCGAGAGCGGGAGGGACAGCCCCCTAAGGACAGCTGCTCAGCCTTACGCTGGTACCAATACTACTGAAAGCCTTGGCGTTGCCAATGGTCAAACACTTGAATCCTCTAATGAGGGCCCAGCTGCCAATGGGGTAGACTTGCACACTGTGGAAAGTAGTGACTCAGACCAAGCGAAGCCGGAAGGTGCTTCCTCTCCTGCTGAGGCAGCCACCCCTGTTTTGGGATCGGTGGTGGTTCACCAGCCTGCGAAATCATGGGCGAGTCTCTTTCACAATTCCAAGCCCTCAGTTTCCACGCCTATGGCTTACGTGGAGACTAAGTATACCCCTCCTGCCACCTCTCCTGTGGTCCCTGAGAAACAGGTTGAAGTGAAAGAGGGGCCTGTTCCAGTTTCTGAGGATCCCGTAGCCATAAAGATTGCAGGTATCACTCACATGCTGCAAAAATAAACAGGGCCCACTTAGCAGGGGTTTGAAGGCATGGCTCAAACTGGAGTACGATCACAGACTTCAGTTGGAAAATTATTAACTGGATTGTACGGCAGCATATTTTGCTTAGCACAGTGGTTTCCAACCTGTGGTCTCCACGGCCTCACCGTTACTACTATGGATAATAACACAACCCAACTAAAATATATATATATTCTTGGTGACTTCGTTTTAAGGCCTTTTCTTGGGGTTATTTGGAGTGCTGATTCAGAAAATTGCATTGAATAGACCATATCAGCTCTAAGATTATTAAATACGGG
Organism: Anolis carolinensis; assembly: GCF_035594765.1. Lineage (NCBI taxonomy): Eukaryota > Metazoa > Chordata > Lepidosauria > Squamata > Anolidae > Anolis > Anolis carolinensis. Next base: position 1,174,917 of record NW_026943820.1, read on the forward strand.
TTTCCGTGGATGGCATATGTTCTGTATCAGAAACTAGAGCTGATGTGGTCTGTCCAATGCAGTTTTCTGAATCAGCACCGCAAATAACCAAACCAAATCTAAAGTTGACCAAAAACGGATTTGCAACACTGTTGGTACTTACGTTGGAGTGTGGTCCGTGGTTAAATCATCCCTGGTCAAAAGAAGGTTGGGAACCACTAGCTTAGAACATAGTTAAGGAATCCGGATGTATCCCCTTCTCATATATAATCAGGGGTTGTTATTATTATTATTATTATTATTATTATTATTATTATTATTATTATTATTATTAGCAACATTTCTATCCCACCCTTCTCACCCCAAAGGGGACTCAGGGCGGCTTACAAGTTATACATACATACAATATATTATATTATTAGTATAGTACAATATATGCATTATATATTACTATATTGTACTATATTGCAATATTATTAGTTATATTACATGTAGTTTAAATATACAATTATAATAGTGTATTATTGTATTGTTTGACATGCTGATATAATTATCAATATTATATGTATGTACAATATATTATTAGTATAGCATAATATGAATATTATATATTATTTTGTTATATTGACACAGTAATGACAGATACAGTTCAACCACATCTGGAAGGGCCTTATGTTCCCTATTCCTGGTTTGTTGTAATGAGTAGCACCTTGTTGTAATTACCTTCTGCAGACTGATGCACATACATGCCTTTCAGCATTTTCTTGGTGGAGAATGCTTGGCTCTACCGCTCGCATACGTTGGTTTGTCTAGGCTGGAACGGTTCTGTTCTTTCTTCTACAGCCAACTTTTTGCTGCTGGTGTTGTGAGATCCAGGGGTGGGCCAGCCTTCGTTTGAAAAGCCTTGTCAACTCAGCACTGAAAGTTTGCTGTGTCAGAGGGTCTTTACTGTCAGTGTGCCCTCCCACCCCGGACTGCGAGAGGGGGCGGTTTAGCTGGGTGCTATTCGGGGAAATGCTGAATAGAGCTGTCTACTTTCTTCACCATTGGTCTAATCACAAAAGGAACACATTTTATTGCTCACTAAGCCAGAAGTCAAACACTGGCTTCATTCACACATAAATATAAGCCAGGCTGTGCCCCCCCCCCCCCCCCCCCGAATTAATTGTGAACTAGTATATATTGGTCCACTCAGTCTGATCCTACCCTGTCCTTTCCATCAAGTGAGTGAGTAAAATTAACTAGGTAACATTAACTTAAATGAACCAGGAGTTGTAAGCCAGCAATCAAGCCTGTCTGCCAATAGTCTGTCACTGCGACAAAGTAGACATGTTTAGCTTGGCATTTTGCTCATCGTCCATAATGAGGTGTTATGCATAACTGAGAACCCTCCCTGTGCCATGAAATTGGGACAGAGTGATACTGAGAGTTGTTTATTCTCCTGGCTTTCCTGCGAAATTAACTGTTGTGGGAAGAACAGTTTTCCTTATGATTCAGGAAATGTCAGGCTTTTGGTATCCTTGGGTTGTAGAATTGCTAATCTTAATTGAATTCCCCAGTTTGCCTTTCTCTGTGCCATATTATTTTTTATAGTGGTGTTCTTCCTGTATTCTTTTTTTTACGAGGTAGTAAATGCTTTCATTTTTCACATGTCTGGTTCCATAAAACAATCACACTTGGTCTGTGTTTAATCATCTCAAATCTGCATATTAGTAGAAGGTTTGTCAAAGGAAATTACATATAATGTTGATGTGCTTGTAATGATATATAAGTATACCTCAGTTAACAAAACACCTGACAGTGAAATTCCTTTTTTCAAAGGCCTTGTATGTCTGCTCAGCTCCTCTTTCTTCCTCCTGCTTAGCTGAGATTTTTTTTAGCAACATTGGCATGGGGATGATGATGAAGGAGAGTTGTAGAAATACATGCCGTGTGTGTCAAGCAACATCTTGAATTCAGTAAAATTCTGATATAATAGAGCTCTAACTTCATTCTACTGCAACACGCTATGCTTGCCTAGTACTGGGATCCTTTATTGAGCTTACATGTAATTATTTCACATGTGCATATTATTAGTTTTTAATAAAAAGTCTCCTGAAATGTCCCAAACTGCCCTTCCATTTTGTGGTGCAGGAGCCTAACACTATTCATACATTCTATTTCTATCTCTGGGACCAAAAATTCTGTTAAAGAAGTATTTCCCAGGAAAATATATATTTTGTTAACTGATGTATACCTATATTCCATACGTATTTGTAATATATTCTATGTCTTTATATAAACTTTCATATGTTTTCATAAAATAGTGATAGTCACCGTGGCATGACTACATTTCCAGTAATCTGAAAAGCAAGAAGAATATGGGAGGTGCCTACATAATTGCAATAACTGTCCAGTGTATATATAGCATTTTGAAAGCAGTATAGTTGTTAAGCTGTTCTGTCACAGGAGAATATATCTACAAAGAGAAAAACATACTTCTGTTGAATAACTTTTAAAAAATAGAATTTATCGCTCTTATTGGTCGTTTTGATTGCATGGATGGAGTTGCTTGGATGTCAATCTGGCTTCAGGTCGTGGGACTTCATGTTGCTGAGTAAGCTTAGTCCTGCTTATTTCCTAATGCAGGTGAGGTCAGGCATTTGAGAACAGTCCTGAATATTGGCTTAGAGTAATTCAGCTGTCTGCTGCATTTTACACTCAGGTGTATTTCCCTTGCAACACACTCATTCCTTGTTATAAAAGTAAATTGAGTCTGTCTGCATGATACTAAACACATGTATAGTTATAATGAAAAGCATACTACTGCCTAGTTCTTCTCTCCAGGAGGAAAATCTCTTCCAAGTGTTCACATGTTGCGCTTCAGAGCATCTTGATGGGTTTGGAATTGTTAGAAGAATTAAACAAGTAGTATAATGAACAAATAGACACGATACATGCATGTTCCCAGGAGCCAGTCCATGTGAAATTACCATGAAGTCAACCTAACCTCTGAAAGCATATTAATAAAAGTGTAGTGATAAAGCTTCATGAGATGCCTTTCAGCAAGCAAACTGTGTGTCTTAAGGTTCTTTCTGTGACCAACCACAAGGGGATGCTGAAATTCTGTTTTTCCTCCCTAGATTTTGCACAATAGTCAAGATCTGTGTTCAGTTAAAAACAGATTGGCTTCTATTGATATGTTTGAATGTGTTCTTCATTTAACAGAACTACTGGAAAATGTAAAACTAATACATAAACCAGTCTCCTTGCAACCACGCGGGCTGATCAATAAAGGAAACTGGTGTTATATCAACGCTGTATCCTTACTGTGGTGAAACTGTTTCCATGTTTATTAATGTGGATGCTTGGTTATGTTGTGTTCTTGTTCTCAGGTGCCATAGATACACTTGTGCTGTTAAATTTAAAGACCACTCAATTGTTATAATTACTGTTAAATTGTTTCTCCGCATCCTGAAGAGTTCTAAGTTTAAGACTGGGGTGTGTATGCATGCACGTATCAGTGAATGAGATAATTCCTACTGGCTATCTTTATTAACTGACTCCTTAATGCAGTTCTGTAGACACTGCAAGCTTTGGTGGCTTGCCCTCCTATGTATCACCTCATGAAGTCCATTCCAATGTATTCGAAATCACAGCGGCCATGTACATCAACACCAATGATAGACAGCTTGTAAGTAAATTGCAAGACAATCGTGACGATTGAACTAGTTTGCCAAGTCAGTGTGGCTTCTCAGTTTTGTGTCTCTTTGAAAATGTACAAATGCTGTATTTGCAAGGGATACATTCCAAGATCCCTCATGGATACCTGAAACCATAGATAATAGTGAATCCTATGTTGTTATTCCTATATTTTGACTATATTTGAGCCCAAGGTCTGCCTTAGGATTGCATGGGAAGGCCTACAAGGACTTTCAGAGGGAAATACGTTTTGGAGCGTGGATAAGTCAAATCATACATAAGGGGGTTGTTTTGAGAATGCCACTGAAACAACCCCAAATCCCCCTTTTCCCCCTCTTTCAATTTGAGAATATACTTACATTGGTACAAAGGTTATCGTCTTCCTTTGATTGGCTAATTTGGATTATCTTCCTCATTATCCCAGTGTGTTTGGCTCATCAATCTTTATTGATAACTAAAATTTGATTCTGGCTTGTCGTATTCCATTGACTGACATTAAGCCAAAGTTTGAAAGTGACAGGGAACTTTGGTTTGATACAAACCTGGAATTTACTGCTCAAGCTAGGAAGCGGAGGGGGGATGAGGAAGGAGCACTTCATCCTATTGCTTTCTATGAGTTTCAACTTTGTGTATACATACATGCAGAAGGGAGCCTGGATGATTTGGGGTGCATGAGAACCTGGACACAAGACTCAGAGGACACCAGAAGGTGGTAGAATCTATGATTCTATGATTCTACCACCTTCTGGTGTCCTCTGAGTCTTGTGTCCAGGTTCTCATGCATCTCATTAGAGCAGTGGTTCTCAACCTGGATTCCCCAGATGTTTTTGGCCTCCAACTCCCAGAAATCCCAGCAAGTTTACCAGCTGTTGGGATTTCTGGGAGTTGAAGGCCCAAAACATTTGGGGACTCCAGGTTGAGAACCACTGCATTAGAATTTTGGAAGCTATGAGGCGGAGAAAACATACCTAGGTTTGCTTTGAAAATAGCATTAGCTGGAGAGTATCAAAACGAACAGAGATAAGTTAGCTGTTTTTATCTTGAAATGAAGTTTGCCTGACTTAGAATCCTAGAGTTGGAAGAGACCTGGTGGGCCATCCAGTCCAACCCCATTCTGCCAAGAAGCAGGAAAATCGCATTCAAACCCGACTTGAAGCTTGTCGGGTTAACATGTTCCCAATTCATTTTTTATTTAAAAAATTGGATAGCAATTATGTTACTGTTTATGCACTTTTATGTACCATGTGTGTACTTAGGATGTTCATATTTTATATTTTAAGTATGTTGACTGGGCTCCTCGTCCCCATGTAAGCTGCCCCGAGTCTCTTCGGGGAGATGGAGGCGGGGTACCAAAATAAAATAATAATAATAATTATTATTATTATTTGAAACACAAGATGAGTCCACAGCAGGCACTCTGCTGGCTGTTTTATTGGATCACACGTCGGACACTTCCCAAGTGTCTAGGACTGTGTGGTGTATTATCATTATTATTATTATTATTATTGTATAACACAGCAAACAAGATAGATATGCTGGATTTTGTATCACAAAATCACAAGTTGAACACTTCCCAAGTGTCTAGGACTGTGTGGTGTATTATTATTATTATTATTATTATTATTATTATTGCATAACACAGCAAACAAGATAGATATGCTGGATTTCGTATCACAAAATCACAAGTCGAACACTTCCCAAGTGTTTAGGACTGTGTGATGTATTTTTGGATGATGCGCGCAGATCCCAGTAGGGTGGCCTTTTGCAGTTGGCAGATTGTAATTTTGTCAAATGTCTATTGTTTCCAAATGCCGGCTGTGATCTTTAGGCACGGCACCCAATGTTTATTATTATTATTATTATTATTATTATTATTATTATTATTATTTATATTATTATAGCAAACTTTACCTGTTCTGTTTGCCCTCCCTGTAGCTAACACTAGCTTCTCTTTGTTCTGCTTTAGCGTCCGCCTGATGAATGAGTTTACAAACATGCCAGTTCCTCCGAAGGCAAAACAAGGTGGGTAGAAATCTACCAGCTGCTAACTGTCTGATCGCATATGGGAACAGTGGAGGAGCTCAATGCCGCCTTTGTGCGATGCAGCCAAGGTTCTGGTGCACAAATGGGCCCACATTGGGAAGCATGCAATACAAAGAGCTGTTCTGTTTCTGTGTAAGAGCCGCGTAGCATCTCTGAGGCACTCTGTCCCACCCTCAGAAAGTTACAAGTTTACCTGCATCTCGCTTTTTTAAGAGGAAAGAGGTCTGGCTCTTTCCGTAGTAGTCTCTTGTGCCAGTTTTGGTGGCACAGAGACTTCAGTGTGTATTCAGTTTTGTGTTGTAGATCCCATGTGTCTATAGAGTTTATCATTCCAGTTGTGTGTTAATCACACACTGTTCGTCAAGTGTCTTGGTTTCCTGGACTCTTTGATTTCTATATGACCCTAACAAGCAAGGTGCTTTCCCCCCCCCCCCCCCAACTTTCCCAATAAAATAGTAGTAGTAGTAGTAGTAGTAGTAGTAGTTGCTGTATATACTCGAGTATAAGCCTAGTTTTTCAATTCTTTTTTTTAAGACTGAAAAAGCCCGCCTCAGCTTATACTCTGGTCCTGGTTGGCATATATTTGGGTCAGCTTATACTCGGGAATATATGTTACATTTATTATTTTTCTCTATTATTGGTATTATTACATTTATTATTTTTCTCTACTATTGTTGCTACTATTATATTTATTTATTTATTTATTATTTATTTACAATATTTCTATCCCACCCATCTCACCCGAAGAGACTCAGGGCGGTGTACAATTGGCAACAATTCAATGCCGACACATTAGAACAAACAGCATATAAAATCTATTACAAATAGTTAAATACAGTGTAAAATATAAAATATTTATTTTACTCTATTATTATTATTAATACATTATTTCACTCTGATCTTATTGCATTTAATATTTTACTCTATTTATTATTACATGTATTATTTTCCTGTATTTATTATTATTACATGTATTATTTTACTCTTATTATTAAAAGGATACATAAGCACATTTACTTTGAAGAAAATGAGAATAATGATTTGATCAGAGTTGGACAGTCTTATCTTAAATTTGAGCTTTATGTAAATATTTAAAAACATTTAACCTACCGATACCTCAATTAATGTAATTTTATTGGTATCTATTTTTATTTCTGAAATTTACCACCCTCAACTTATACTGTAGTCAATGTTTTCCCAGTTTTTTTGTGGTAAAATTAGGTGCCTCGGCTTATATTCGGGTCAGCTTATACTCGAGTATATACGGTATATAAATTTATTGAATTTTATAACATAAAATAGCCTTCCCTCCAGGTGTTTTGGACCCCAACTCCCAACATTCCTAACAGCTGGAGGGCCCAAGTTTGCTCGTGCCTTGTTAAAACTTGTTAAAACTTTTTTCGAAACCTTTTGTTTATTTCCTTTGCAGCTTTAGGTGATAAAATTGCAAGAGACATCAGGCCTGGTGCTGCGTTTGAACCCACGTACATCTATAGATTGTTGACAGTTATCAAGTCGAGTCTTTCGGAAAAGGTGAGGCTTAGATCTTTTAAGACGCTTGTTATTCCGTCGGTGTCTTATAGACACAGCCCCGTAGAAGAAAAGGTTTGTAACAGTTTTTATTGTATTTATTTATATGCTTTACCTGTTTATTGCTTATTTGTTTTATCATCTATGGATGTGTTGTATTGTGCATTTGCTTTGATTATACGGCATTGAATATTGCCGTTTGTAAGCCGCTCTGTGGCGCAGCTGGTTAAACTGCCAAGCTGCTGAACTTGCTTATTGAAAGGTTTGAATCCAGGAAGAGGGGTGAGCTCCTGCTGTTAGCCCCAGCTTCTGCCAATCTATTTATTTATTTATTACAATTATACCCCATTCTTCTCACCCCGAAGGAGACTCAGAGCAGCTTACAAATAATATGTACATATGATTAGTACAGCACAATATTAGCATTATATATCACTATATTGTACTATACTGCTATACTGTAATACTATTAGCAATGTTACATGTAATATGTGATATATAATTGATATTATTATATTGTATTGTTATTAGTATTATATTGTATTACATTATAACATTATTATCAATATTATATGTATATACAATATATTAACTATTATTTATTTTATATTATATTGTGTGTATGTGTGTGTGTATATATATATATAATCTCATTGCATGTTATACTAGCATAGCATGCTTATAAATAATATGTACATATGATTAGTATAGCACAATATTAGCATTATATATCACTATATTGTATTATACCGCTATACTATAATATTATTAGTAATGTAACATGTAATGTATAATTAATATTACTATATTGTATTGTTTAGTATTATATGGTATTACATTATGACATTATCAATATTATATGTATATACAATATATTAATAGTTTGAAAACATGCACATGTGAGTAGATCAATAGGTACTGCTCCGGCAGGAAGGTAATGACACTCCAAGCAGTCATGCCGGCCACATGCCCTTGGAGGTGTCTACGGTTCTTTGGCTTAGAAATAGAGATGAGCACCAACCCTCAGAGTCTGATATGACTAGTCTTCATGTCAGGGAAAACCTTTACCTGCCTTAAGCCGCTCTGAGTCCCCTTTGAGATGAGAGAGAGAGTGTGATAGAAATATAGTAAACAAATAAACAAGAGTTTATGGTATTGTCTCATTACTGGGAAGATTAATTTCAGTTTTATTGTTTAGAGCACTTTGTGGAATAGCGATGAGGAAGTAGAAATTGAAATAGTGCTGATGGAACTTTGGATCACTAAAAGCCATGGATGATAAGAATTTTCTGTTTATTCAGGGGAGGCAAGAAGATGCTGAAGAGTATTTGGGATTCATCCTCAATGGCTTACACGAAGAAATGCTCATTCTGAAGAAACTGCTGTCTCCGCATAGTGAAAGTAAGTTTTAATAAAGCAATTTAAAGTGCTTGGATCTATTTTAATGTATACCCTGGGCAGACATAATACTTAAGCAGCCATTATGTTTTATTATGCCTCCGTGCACTAATCGTGCTGCATAATTTAGCTTTGAACCATGTTGTTAAATATTGACTCAGCTTAGGTTCTTACATTAACGAAGCACACTTGTACTATAAATCATAAGTCACATTTCCCCTTTCAACCACCTTTTTTCCTTCCAGACGTGCATATGGCTTTCATCGGTCTGCCTCACCTCCTCTACCTGATCAAGATTAACTATAATTTCCATGTCATAGTTTAAGACAAATTGTGTCTAAAAAGCCCAAACCCCTCAAGCCTTTGACGATGCTTAGATTCTTTAATAATACATACGACAATGTTCAGATTCTCTATTAAACACTTTATAATTCTGAGGTGCTGTTTTTACCTACAGCAATGGCTGTATTTCATTATTTATAATCAGGAGTGCTGTGAATTTGTGGTGTTAATATTGAGTGTTTATTGTTTTGTTTTGCATTTTTTGTATTTTGTTCTGTGAGCTGCCTCAAGTCCCTCTGGGAAATAGTGACAGAATATAAATATGTGTATCTGTAGGCATTGAATAAGTGCCTGTGTAAGCCGCCTTGAGTCCTCTCCAGGGTGAGAAAGGCGGGGTACAAATGGAGTAAATAAATACATAAATTATTATTATTATTATTATTATTATTATTGATGCTAAAGAATGTTTAATCACTTTATCAGCTACCTCGTGTTTACAAAATTCATACAGTGCACTTTACCCAGTTCGTTTTTTATAACCTTTCTGTGTTTCAACAATGTTTTATTAAGTTTGCTATTTTATCTTTATATGTCAATGTTTAAATTTTACAACTGCACATGTTTTTTCTTCATTTGATGTGTTTTACATTGTTATTGTTTTTATCTGAGCTTGACCCCATGTAAACCGCCCTGAGTCCCTTCGGGGAGATGGAGGCAGGGTATAAAAATAAAGTTGTTGTTGTTTTTGTTGTTATTAATATTATTATTATTATAGTACTGCGCTTGTTTAATTTACATTTTAATATGGAGGTAGGAGTCAAAGTAGTTCAAAAATTGTCACCTAAGACAGGTAGAAATACTGGCAGCTATTTGTAATGGTGGATTTTCTGCAAATGAGTGCTTCCTGGCAGTTCAGATTGCTGTCAGCACAATAGCAATGAGCCCCCAGTATCATGTAACAACAACAACAACAACAACAACAACAACAATAATAATCTTTATGCTTATACCCTGCCACTATCTCCCCGAAGGGACTCACATGGGGAAGAGCCCAACAATAACATTGGTTAAAACACAATCCATAAATTTAAACAATATAAACAATAAATATATATAAAACAACATAAAACACGGCCAGTACTTTAAAACCTGGCCATGTAGAGCTCAATGCAAGGGTGAACAAATGTGTGCTTTCCTCTCCTAAGAGCTTGCAGTTTCCAACGGCCCAGAGACCCCGTCTGTGAATGAAGAGGAGGAGCAGGAGGAGCAAGGGGAAGGCAGTGAGGACGAGTGGGAGCAGGTGGGACCGCGCAACAAATCCTCCGTCACCCGGCAGGCGGATTTCGTCCAGACGCCAATTACAGACATATTCGGTGGTCACATAAGGTATACATTTTGAGTTCATTCCATCGAACTGAAGCCGTATCTCTTGTAAATTGGGTGCAAGTTGAATGGGAATTTATTTTCATTTTTATAGCCATGCCTTTTCCCCAGAATGATGTTCTGATTTTAATGCAGTTTTGGAGTTTAGTGTTCATCTGTCGAATTTGGTTCATTGTAAACATGCCTCCATAAAACTGATAGAAGGATTTGGCTGTTAAGTGAAGTATCAGTGCCTTCATTGTCTTTGAATAATGGCTGAATATTTTGTCTTTTATGGGATTCTAAACAATAATTTCAGTCTATTTTAAGACCTCTGCTTTGTGTGTTTAATATGGTAACAATTATTAACATGGAGGTGTAGCATCCTGGGTTGGCTTCCAAAGGAAGCTAGATGAAACCAAGGGATTCCTGCGTTCTTTCTTTTTTTATTTTTTTGAAATCCAAGGAGTGTCCCACTGGATGCAAGAACCACAAAGCTCTCTCGTCCCACATGTGTTGTCTGCTTTCTGCCGCACCCGTCCTGCTCCCTGTATAAAGTAGGTCACCGCAGAAACAAGATCCCACTTTGGGAAGCTGGAAAGCTTTCTCTTCTGAGGCCCAGAGATAGCATCTGTCTAGTAGTAGTAGTAGTAGTAGTAGTAGTAGTTAACCAAGCCTTGGAAATTATAGCTGTGAAGTTTTGGACATCCCTAGCTGCTTTTTGTTGTTCATGTTTTGGTCCTCATTCATGATTTCTGGCTAATTTGTTCCTTGCAAACCGATGTAAACGTCTCAAACCTAAGCCTACTCGTATGTTAATATTTCATGCCAGGACATGTACAGCATTTTAATGCTTAATGCTCTTTCCGCGGAGATTATCATCAAGGTGGAATTCCCCAAACTCCTGTTCTTCAGATAGGATGAAAGAATCCACTGTGTTCGTGGCTGCTATCCATAGTAGCTGAGAGCTGATAGGGGTCTTAGTCCAAAAATATCTGGGTGCAGTTTTATTGCTGTTCTTGTTGTGCGTCGAGGAAAATGCCTAATTGTAAACATTAGGTGTGTTAAAGAGGAGTTGCAGCAGGCATGGGCCAACTTGGGCCCTCCAGGTGTTTTGGACTTCAACTCCCACCATTCCTAACAGCCTCAGTCCTTTTCCTTTTTGCCCCTCAGCCGCTTAAGCCTTCTTTGTAGCAGCGTTGTCTAACTGTTTCCACAAACACAACTAATATAATAATAATAATAATAATAATAATAATAATAATAATAACTCTTTTAACTCTCCCTCGTTTCTTTAGATCTGTGGTTTACCAACAGAGTTCAAAGGAATCTGCAACTCTGCAGCCCTTTTTCACTCTGCAGCTGGACATCCAGTCTGATAAGATACGCACCGTTCAGGACGCGCTGGAAAGTTTGGTGGCGAGAGAATCGGTCCAGGGTTATACCACGAAAACCAAGCAGGAGGTATGTGCTTTCCTGGCTGGCTAAACTTCTACAATCATATACCCGGTGTAATTATGGTGTGGTTGTTTTGTGAGGCAACAGACTCCTAACTCTGTGAGGCTGGTCCTCCTGGCTGTGTATTTTCTATAGTTTTTCAAGATGTCAAGGAGAATATTCTTAGCCCTGTTAGCTGAGTTACATTGGAAGTGCAAGGGATTAGATTTGGACTTTCTAAAAGTAGGAATATGTTCCTTACTACGTTATATTGAAGTCCTGCAAAACACTCAAGTTTCCAAAAAAACAAACAAAAAGCATTTGTTTTCTATCTGGAGAACCTGAAATCTTACATTTAAGGAATCCCATCTCTCTACCATGGTCACCAGTTAAATGTGTTCCTAATCAGAACAACCAATGTGGCAATGTGCCTTTGGAAATTTGGAGATTTCATCTTTCTGTGCTGTGTATTTACCGTATAGTGATATAGTACAATATAGGAATTTAATGCTAATATTATGCTATGCTAATAATGTAATATATTGTATGTACGTGTAATTTGTAAGCCGCTCTGAGTCCCCTTTGGGGTGAGAAGGGCGGGATATAAATGCAGCAAATAATAATAATAATAATAATAATAATAATAATAATAATAATAATAATAATAATAATAAGGACCTCAAGATTGAACTTCAAAGACTCTGGCAGAAACCAGTGCAGGTGGTCCCGGTGGTGATCGGCACATTGGGTGCCGTGCCAAAAGATCTCAGCTGGCATTTGGAAACAATAGACATTGACAAAATCACGATCTGCCAACTGCAAAAGGCCACCCTACTGGGATCTGCACGCATCATCCGAAAATACATCATACAGTCCTAGACACTTGGGAAGTGTTCAACTTGTGATTTTGTGATATGAAATCCAGCATATCTATCTTGTTTGCTGTGTCATAATAAAATAACTATTATTATTATTATTATTATTGCCAAATGATTCTCAGACTTCAGGACAATTGAAGGTACAGTGGTTAGAGGACTGCATGTATTGCCAATTACAGTTATCAGTTGGTCGCAAGATACAGTAAAGATACAATTCAAGAAAATCAAAAATACAACCCACCATAATGTAGGCGGCACAAGGGATCTTTGTAAACAGTGTGGCACCTTGTGATAGAAAAGAGACGATTTGGATATTTATAAGGCAGGAGTGGGCAGTGCAGCCTGGAGGAAACGGTGGGAATGTGCTGCTGCCATGAAAAGCGATGCGTAGGCAAAGTGGTCCCGTCTGGGTTTCTTGTCTGATCCGTTGTGTGGGAGTGAAGGTGGCAGAAGAAGACGCTCTTTGGTCGTCTGAGAAGCGTCCTTGTATTGGGAGGGAAGCTTGCAGTGCAAACGCCCAGGGTTCGCCACACGGTTTTGTTTGGCCAGCCTCTCGCTTTTGGTTTTGGGTACACACTCGGTTTTAGTCTCCTCTTTACTTGACGACCCAGAAAGTCCCAATTATGGCTTCTGGGAGAAATGGGTGTTCACTGGAGGTGCTAGTCTGGTCTGGTTTGCATTTTAGTGTCTGTACTCTTCCCAGACTAGACATCTTTTTAAAAAAGTTCTCTCTAGTAACAATTATGAACATATCCCTTGATCTCCTAAACTTTGCAACCACCATTAGCGTGCACTGATTAAACAGACTAAGCCCTTGGACAGAGTGTCCTGGGTACAGTACAGAACTGAATCGAAGGCCAAACGGTGTCCACAAAGTGATTTCTGTACTGCAAACTGTCATTACTATGAAATAGGAGATACTGAAAATATTCATTACTATTATGGACAGAGGGATATTCAAGATGTTATTACAAGTATTGCCTTGGCATTATTCCTTTCCCTTGTTCCCAGCGGAGTTGGTTAGCTTGGCAGTGGCTAAAAATGAAAAGTGGACACCTGCCAGTCAGAGCGTTGGTGCCTAATGGAGACGGAGGCTGAGTGAAATCCCGCTTTCCTTCTTTCAGGTGGAGATCAGCCGAAGAGTGACCCTCGAAGAGCTCCCTCCCGTCCTCGTCCTGCACCTCAAGCGCTTCGTCTACGAAAAGACTGGGGGGTGCCAGAAACTCATTAAGAACATTGAATATCCTGTCGACCTGGAAATCAGCAAAGGTGACTGACTCCTCGGAACAAAGCCTTGCCTTTAGGGCAAGGGAAGCCATAGTGTTTCGCATCTCTCACATTGAGAGCAGTATATCCCTGCAGGGCAATCATATAAGACACACTGGCATCAAATTTATTCTTAGCAGATGTGGAGTACCGACACCTAACCTTCCCTAGATTGGTCTCTGTCAGTGTGCTTCTCAAAATAGGCTTTTCCACATTTTAATTGTCCTAAATCACATCTTGCACAGTTCACTACAGTAGTTCTTGGCATTTTGTCAAGCTTGAAATCGTTTTAGATAATGTCCATCCTGAAACTGTGAAACAGACTCAATGCTGTGACTTGTAAATAATCTTAGAAAATTTGTTGGAATCACTGGGTTGCTGTGAGTTTTCCGGGCTTTCTGGCCATGTTGCAGCAAAATGGAAAAAAAAGGAAAAGTATGGTATATAATATACTATAAAGTAAGTTATAGTTCTATACTTCCTCAAGTGATATAATCACTTATGTATTATGATTGTAGTATCAGTTTATATATTCCAACTGTACAGATACTCTTCTTCAAAATCTATCATTCAAAGTAAATCAAAGTTCCATGTCATTTACTTTGAATGATCGATTTTGAAGAAGAGTATCACAAACCTTGAGAATATTATCAAGAATATATTTGTTAAAATTGGACATTGAAATATGTACTTATCTGTACAGTTGGAGTATATAAACTGATACTACAATAATAATATATAAGTGATTATATCACTTGAGGAAGTATAGAACTGTAACTTACTTTATAGTATATTATATACCATACTTTTCCTTTTTTTCCCATTTTGCTGTATATAATAGACATCTGTGCATATAGCTGTTTCTGGCCATGTTCCCAAAGCATTCTCTCCTGACATTTCACCCACATCTGTGGCAGGCATCCTCGGAGGTTGTGAGGTCTGTTGGAGATTAGGCAAGTGGGGGTTATATATCTGTGGAATGATGCCCAGGGTGAGAGAAAGAGCTCTAGTCTGTTGGAGGCAGGTGTGGATGTCATTAGGTTTTAAATCTTCGTTAACTGATTATATATATATATGTCCATGTGGTATTATGAACTAATTGCTGTATGTTTTTAACTTGTATGTTTTCTGTTGTATTGGAAACCGGCCTGAGTTCCTTGAGGAGAGAGGGCGGTATATAAATAAGGTTTTATTATTATATTATCATTGCCATTGGCCACCTTGATTAGCATTGAATGGCTTGGCACCTGCATAGTCAATCAGTGATGGTGTTGCATAGAGGTAGTGACACAAGTGGAGTGTATATATAACACTGGAATGATGCCCAAGGTATGAGAAAGAACTTGTCTGTTGGAGGCAAGTATGAATGTTTCAGTTGATCACCTTGATGAGCACTGAATAATTTCCTTGTAGCTTCAAAACTTGGCTGCTTCCTGTTTGGGGAAGTCCTTTGTTGGGAGGGGTTAGCTGGCCCCGATTGTTTCCTTTCTGGAATTCCCCTGTCTTCTGAAAACTAGAAAACTCACAGCAACCTAATCTTAGAAAAGTATTTGGCATTCTGACATGAACATGTTTTTTAAAACAACAAAGATTTCTCTTATCCAGAGTGTATCGTATAAAGGCCACGGTGTGCTGTCATCCTTGGACCTGCTAACCCCAAATCTTAGCCGAGATCCAGTCCAAGCCCAGACACGGACTGAGATCAAAGAGAGGGTGGCTGTGCATTCTGAGCCATTCAGAAGAATAGAATATTGTCAGCAAGCTCTGCTATCAGTAGATCTTTTGTTAGTTTTGCCTGGTGACTTTTTGTAGTCAATTACCTTTGGAGAGAAGAAACGGAAATCTGATAATGCTCATAGAAGTAATGGAAATGCTGTATGTTTTTCAGAGCTGTTGTCTCCAGGCGTCAAAAGTAAAATTTTCAAAGGCCAAAGAACCTACCGGCTCTTTGCAGGTATGTGTTCCCTTCATCTCAGATAAATGGGTATAAAAGCACCCGCTGCATCCATCACATAATGCTAAGATTAAAGTGTTTCTTTATTGTGTAATTTTCCCTACTGTGTAAGCCTGTGTGACCCTCCAGCAGAACCAGTGGTGAGAAATTATGAGAGTTGTAGTCCACCATTATGGTAAAGGAGCAGCTTACAAATCATATGTACATACAATATATTATATTATTAACATAGCACAAAATTAGCATTGCATATTACTATATTGAGCCATATGACTATACTGTAATATTATTAGTAATATTACATTTAATATATAATTAATATTATATTGTATTATTAGTATTATATTGTATTACATCATAATATTATCAATATTATATGTATATACAATATATTATTATATATTCTTGTATATTGTAGCCCCCTTTCAATGGGGAACCATTGCCTACTCCTGGTGTAAGCATTTTTTTGTGACTGATAGTGTGTGACTTCCAAACCTGTAGGGATATTTGGTATCTATAGCAAAGTAGAGTGCAGCATAGCCAGCAGAGCTTCCAGTTGGAAACCGGAGATAAAATAGACAGGGTGCTCTGGTAAGGTTTAGAAAGAGAGGTTCGAAGCCTTTTGTTATTGTTGCAGGTGATACACCTCAGGTAAAGGAGTAGATAGACCAGAGAAAGGGTTTCTTAATTTTAGTAGAAGAGCCCCTAATGCTGACTCTCACGTCTGTGTATAAGAGAGAAGCCTCATGGTGCTTCCCTCTCAAACAAAGCCACACCACCATCTTCCACGTGGACTTGGGGTGGCTTACAAATAGCACAAACTGGTGCCACACGACAGGTAAAATACAGTATATCAACATTAAAAGCGGTAACACATTTAAAACCAGACATAAAATTAGCAAGAGCCATAGCGTCAAAATATGGCCATGTATGTATAAAAAAATCCAGGAAAAGCAGTTCATTACACATTAATGCTATGTAGTAATTACTGTGTTTACGAATTTAGCACCAAAATATTACAGTGCATTGAAAACATTGACTACAAAAATGCCTTGGATAATCCAGAACGTTGGATAAGCGAGTGTTGGATAATCCAACCGATTACCGTGGTCTATATAAGATGCTAGTTCTGACCTTTAAAACTCTTTACGGCCAGGGCCCATCGTCCCTTAGGGACCGTCTCTCCTTCTCCCATCATCGGAGGTCGCAACAACCATCCCAATGAGACTTACTTTATGTACCGGGTCCTAGAGAAGGGCACTTGGAAAGGACCAGGCGCAGAGCTTTTTCTTTCTCTGCCCCTGCCTTATGGAATGCCTTGCCGCCCCATATGAGAGCCATGCGTGAAGTTAGGGCCTTTTACCCTAGCACTTAAGACCTGGCTCTTTACTAGAGCTTTTAATCTATGCTAATTTTATCAATATTTGTATTTTTATCCTTTACAGTTTTATCTTGTAAATTGCCTAGAGCATCGTGGATGGAGGGCGATTAATAAGTAATTAATTGATGATGATGATGATGAGTGTTGGATAAGTGAGACTCTACTGTATTCAAAAACATTTAACCTACTGATGCCTCAATTAATGTAATTTTATTGGCATCTATTTTTATATCTGAAATTTACCACCCTCGGCTTATACTGGAGTCAATGTTTTCCCAGTTTTTTTGTGGTAAAATTAGGTGCCTCGGCTTATACTCGGGTCGGCTTATACTCGAGTATATACGCTACAAGTGTTGATGCTTCTTCACTTCCAACAAATCCATCCTCTGTTGGGACGAGCTTTCTCTTCTTTATTCATTGGTCCGTTATCTTTCCCTTCCGCCGCCTGTCTCTTTGCAGTTGTCTATCATCACGGAAACAGCGCGACCGGCGGGCACTACACGACGGACGTCTTCCAGATCGGTCTCAACGGCTGGCTGCGCATCGACGACCAGGCCGTCAAGGTGATCACGCAGTACCAGGTGGTGAAGCCGTCTGCGGAGCGCACAGCCTACCTCCTGTACTACCGCCGCGTCGACCTGCTTTGAGAGCGAGAGAGAGAGAGAGCCCTGCTCTCCTCTCTCTCTCTCCTCCCCTTTTCCTTTCCTTTTCTGCTGTGTTTGCCAGATTTACCTGCTTTCTAGAACGCCAACTCTCTCTCTTAACCCTTTAACTCCTCCTGGTCCTCCCTTTATTCCCCGTCTCCTCCTCCTTGCAAACGATGGGATAAGAGTGAAAGTGGAGGCTTTCTATTCGGGGGCTTGTAGGCGTAAGCGGCCCCGTTTGTGTTGGCTGATCGACTTTGCAGAATGATGAAGTCTTTGGGGTTTGAAAGGCCTGGTCTCACAAATCACACACACACACACAAACAAACACACAGTAGTTCTTTTTCTTTCTCCTCCTCCTTTGTTTTGGTGTGCTCATGCTGAATCCTAGGAGATTTAAAAAACGGGATTTGCAGCCGATTCCCACTCTCTAATTGCGTAGTAGAAACAGCTCTGCACCAGCAACAGAACTTGTAGATTTCTGTGAAAATGTTTTATCTTTACTGAAATAAAAAAAACTAAAAAAAAATGATATCCTCTACATAAAATCCCCCAAATAGTTTCCTTTTTCTTCTTTCTTTCTTTCTTTCTTTCTTTCTTTCTTTCTTTCTTTCTTTCTTTCTTTCTTTCTTTCTTTCTTTCTTTTTTTGGATAAATGGTTAAAATGAGCCAGTCTCTATCAAGGAATAAAAAAAATCCTTTTTAAAATGCTCTCCAAAAAAAAGAAGTATAATATACAGAGTTACTGGTTCGTGATAGGAAAAGATACACATTTTAATAATTGCGCGATGAGAAACTGCTAAGTACACATTGCAAATCAAAATACTTGGAGTTTAAAAAAATGTTAGTCTATATAGATGGGTGATTGTAACTTTATTGCTATTACGAGATTTCAAAGCTGCATTTATGCTTCTGTGTACATGGGATTTTAAAACGGAAAAAAAACACATGGGCAAAACGATGAAGGTTGATACTTCTCTCAGTCTGCTTTGTTTAATTTTTGCTGTCTGCTCTCCTATAATGTTGAGTTTCCTAAGTGTACACAGTCTAGTGATATCTAGGAGTATAAAGTTGTCGCCCATCAATAAAAAAAAGTCACAAAAGTTGGTTTTAAAGCTCGGGAGTCTTCTTTGAATAGGCCGATCCATACTCACGCGTATTCAGTATTCTTACATCCACCATCAGCATTTTCAGTGCTGGGTCATTATAATAAAACTGTGATTTTGAGAGATGGAAAATAAATGGTCACACTGTGTGGAAAGCCCTGATTGGGCAGATGTATTTATTGCATGTGGCCTCTGCCGGGAATGTATAGTCTGCCCTCCACAGATTTGATTATTTGTAGATTTGATTAATGTGGTCTCCATAGGAACCTCTGGGTCCTCCGGTATGAATCTATGATCAACCTCCAGCAAAAGTTCACTATAGATTCATGCTGGAGAACCTAAGTTGACCATGGATTTATGTTGGAAGACCAAAATTGACCATGGAGTCACACTGGAAAACTGAAGTTGACTATAGCTTCATTCTGGAGGACCTAAGTTGACCATGGATTTATGTTGGAAGACCAAAATTGACCATGGAGTCACACTGGAAGACTGAAGTTGACTATAGCTTCATGCTGGAGGATCTAAGTTGACCATGGATTTATTTTGGAGGACCAAAATTGACCATGGAGTCACACTGGAAGACTGAAGTTGACTATAGCTTCATGCTGGAGGATCTAAGTTGACCATGGATTTATTTTGGAGGACCAAAATTGACCATGGAGTCACTGGAAGACTGAAGTTGACTATAGCTTCATTCTGGAGGACCTAAGTTGACCATGGATTTATGTTGGAAGACCAAAATTGACCATGGAGTCACACTGGAAGACTGAAGCTGACTATAGCTTCATGCTGGAGGACCAAAGTTTGAACATAAGAGTTATGTTGGACATCCCAAGAGATTCCTAAAGTACCTGTAGGTCCTCCAGTACAATTCCACTATATAACATTGACTCAAGTCATGTGGGACCTTACAAGTCACAACCATGTACAATGATGAAGATAGACAAACCTTTGGGTGATTCTGGCCCAAATGTGAGCCTTGAACCAAGGAAGGAGCAGAGCCAGGAGATGGGATTTCTGGAAACCTTTTGTTGTTGTTGGGAAATAAGAAAAAATACATTGGTTATGGGCAGACACCGTGATTAATACATTGTAAATTTTGCTTCTTGATCCGCTCTGAAGCCTCACCAAACTTTTGATGCAAGACCTTAGCAATAGGGACAAGGAGGAGGCTTCTGGTTTGGAAGGGTGTGTCCTTATAAAAGCAGATCCAAGAAAAAGATCTGGTCATGAGTATTTTTAAAAGCCCAAGCGCAAAATTGTTCATTCTTGAATTTCAGGATGGGGGAAATAAGGACAGGATTAGCAGATGAAGAAGGGGCAGAATCCAGAGCCTAATAGAAGTTGGAGATCTCTCTCAGTCATGGGCAAACTTGGGCCCAAAGGTGTTTTGGACTCCAACTCCCACCATTCCTAACAGCGGAGGGCCCTTACTATTGCAGGTTCCCGAAGTATCAAAGGAAACTACATCTTGCACAACTCTATCATACAAGGGTTGAATGAAAAGTAATGCCTCCACCTTCGTTACTTGGGTTTGGAAGGGAATATTTAAATAAACCAAACACAGAAATAATCCTTAGAACTTGCTTAACTACCACTATTCACTTTTCCACATCATCACCAGACAATTGGATACATTTCTGCCAATGATGAACAAGTTTTCTGAATCCATCACAGAAGAAGTCGACACTCTGTTTCCGCAACCAACGTCTCACAGGACCCATCGTGCACCGATCTCCCGATAGCCAAACAAAGCAATAGTGTGACCCACACATTCTTGTGAAATGCCGATTATGCCTGAAATTTCTCTGAGTGATACGATTGTCCTGAATCAATCTGTCAACCTTTTGCTTGTGAAACCCGGTGGTTGTTGTCACAGGACGTCCAACTCTTTGTTGGTCACAGAAGTCAGATGTTCCCACCTCAACATTTTTCAACTTACTTGCCCAACAACGCGCAGTACTCACATCCACACAATCGCCATAAACATCTGGCATTCTCTGAGGAATCTCCTTTGGGGTGACACCTTCTGCTGTCAAGAATTCAGTGATTACACATTGCTTAAGTCGCATTGACCAACCGTCTGCGCAGGGTTCCATACTTTGCACTTTAACAACACAACCGTTCAATGCTAAGGCTTCCCCGTCTGTGCAGGGCTCCATACTTCGCACTTGAACAACACAACCGTTCAATGCTAAGGCTTTCCCGTCTGTGCAGGGCTCCATACTTCGCACTTTAACAACACAACCGTTCAATGCCAAGGCTTCCTGCCAAATGGAACTAACTAGAGGAGAGTCTACTGAACAAGCCCATCCCTGCCGCAGACCAGGACTGCCATCTGCTGAGGAGTTATGAAGGTGGAGGCATTACTTTTCATTCAACCCTCGTACATTTCTCCCTGTTGGATTTCATCCCCTAACTCGGGGTGCTCGTATTTGAAGCAGCACTTTGAGCCAGGCTTTATCAGCACAACCCCCCAAAGCACGCATTTTTGCAATCTTCGGCCGATGTCCGGACAGACTGTTATGGCAACGTTCTCCGAAGGCAACGCTCAGTTTGTTCTCCGCCAAGGAATGTAGTGCTGCGTAGCCCACGTAACACAAACCCAAATTGTGGTTAGGTGATAATGATAGAGGACATTGCTCAACCGAGATTGGCTAAGCCCTGCCAGGGGCCCAAAAGCCGAAACTTGCCAGTCGCTTGTTCAGTTGCACACTCCAAAATGGGAAACTCGACTCTCATGAAGTCACTCGCTCGCTCATTCGGTTCCTATAAAAGAAATCGGTTTCCAAGACCGATTAAATTAAATCAACGCCTGCCTTTTAAAAAAATAACATTCTGCCAATTCGATATCTAGTTGCACAATGGCGAACGCATCCAATTAGTTAAGGGATGTCGTCGACACCAGAAGTATGTTGCTCACTTTCAAGGCAGGATGTTTCATTTGTAAACACGTAACTCCTTTCACAATTTCCTACCCATTTCAAAGAACCACAGACCACCCCGTTTACAGGCAAAGGAAGGATTCCTCGTAAAAAATAAAAACTCAACAATTAAATGGAAGGGTGCTAATTGAAGCCAGAGCAGCAACAAAGAGGACAGGGGGGCTTGCAAAATGAAAAGAGTCAAAATTGCCATTTCTTAACATCACGAGCTATCAAAGAAACCTTGAGGAACGCTTCAGGAACATCTGTGCTTTGGATCGTTGTCAACGGTGGACGTAAAAATGTAAGATCGAATAACAGGGTCAAGGTGTGCAAAAAGAGATTGTTAGAGGTCTACAAGAGACAATGCACAAATGCGCCAACACAAGTATCTTGCACTAACGGGAGAGCGATAGATTTTTCTTCCCTAAGAGTTGGTAACAAACCAAAACCTTGTCATCTGAGACTCAAGCCATGGTTCAAGGCAGGTGTGGGAAAGCTTGAGCCCTCTCGGTATTTTGGACTCCAACTCCCACTATTCCTAACTGCCAATGGGAGGTTGCCCATGATTGCTATATAAAGAGGATGGAAGAATCCCTCTTTCTCTCTCCTGTGTGACTCAGTGTGAGTATCATCTCTCTCGGTGTTTTGGACTTCCAACTCCCACTATCCCTAACAGCGAGAAGGACTTTTCCCATAACCACTATATGAGGATGGAAGAATCCCTCTTTCTCTCTCCTGTGTGATTCAGTGTGAGTATCGGCTGTCCAGGTGTTTTGGACTCCAACTCCTACTATTCCTAACAGCGAGAAGGAGTTTGCCCATGACCGCTCTATAATGAGGATGGAAGAATCCCTCTTTCTCTCTCCTGTGCGACTCAGTGTGAGTATCGGCCCTCTCGGTGTTTTAGACTCCCAATTCCTACTATTCCTTACAGCCAATCGGAGTTTGCCCATGACCGTTGTATAAGGAAGATGAAAGAATCCCTCTTTCTCTCTCCTGTGTGACTCGGTGAGTATCGACCCTCCAGGTGTTTTGGACTCCAGCTCCTACTATTCCTAACAGCCAATCAGAGTTTGCCCATGACCACTCTATAAGGAGGGTGGAAGAATCCCTCTTTCTCTCTCCTGTGTGACTCAGTGTGAGTATTGGCCTTCCGGATGTTTTGGACTCCCAACTCCCACTATTCCTAACAACGAGAAGGAGTTTGCCCATGACTGCTATATACGGAGGATGGAAGAATCCCTCTTTCTCTCTCCTGTGTGACTCAATGTGAGTATCGGCCCTCCGGGTGTTTTGGACTCCCAACTCCTACTATTCCTAACAGCCAATCGGAGTTTGCCCGTGACCACTATATAAGGATGAAATAATCCCTCTTTCTCTCTCCCGTGTGACTCAGTGTGAGTATCGGCCCTGCAATACCCATCTATGTGTCTTTGAAACTCGGGGTGAGTAGTATGCCTGACCTCTTTGCTCTCTCAATTCCACACCAATTGGAATTGCCATGAATTGGTAAATCAGAATTAAAAGGAAACGAAATCCTGACTCATCCATGTTTGAGGACTCTAAAGTTGTTCTGCCGCACATCTGGCCGAGTTCTTTGGATGTGCCAGGCTGCTGGGCAGGCAACCAAACCTCAGTGCCCGTTTCCTGAGGATTTCATCATGCCCCTCTTTTGCGATTTATTCAGACGGGAATTCAGGGAAGTTTTGCAAAACCGGGCAGTTGCATGATCACAAACGGGCCTTGGGTTGGTGACTGAAACACACACAGAGAGAGCCTGCAGATCTATTTACCTGCTGAGGTTTTCTTGGCAAGAGAGGTCTAAAAAGTTTCGTCATTGGGTTCTTAAAGAACATGACTTGCCCAAAGTCATCCAGTGGGTTACATGGCTGGGCATTGGGCAGGGATTCGAATATCGCTCTCCATAGTCCAACATTGAACCAACTTTCCCAAATAGTAACTATTAGCCACGAAAGATGCAGCCCTCTCCATTCTCTCCTCAACTTTGGATAGAAATGCTTAAGGTACTAAAGACAGACTGAAATACATCTCAGTTGTTTTAGCCAATTTAGCAGAGTATCCTGTATTGAAGAAGCTATGGGATATGCACGGCACTTGGGTCAAGGAGAAATTAGGAATATATGGTTTGAATGAACTATGGAAGGAAGGAAGGAAGGAATGAGGCCCGGGTTGTGGCGCAGGCTGGAGAGCAGCCAGCTGCAACTAGCTGCAATGAATCACTCTGACCAGGAGGTCATGAGTTCGAGGCCCACTCGGAGCCTATGTTTGTTTGTCTTTGTTCTATGTTAAAAGGCATTGAATGTTTGCCTATATGTGTAAATGTGATCCGCCCTGAGTCCCCTTCGGGGTGAGAAAGAAGGGCGGAATATAAATGCTGTAAATAAATAAAGAAATGAGATCTAAATTTTGAAGGCACCATTCTTAAATATTAAGGCCTGCAATGACTAACTGCCTGCTTGCTGGACTATAACTAAAGCCTGCTAATGAGACCCGAAATGGTAAACTGTGATAAGAACTGTGATAGTGAAAATGTTTACATCAAGTTAAGGAAATGTTTACACTTGCTAAGAAAGAAGTCAGCGCAAGGCTAACGCCAATCAAGAAGAATCAACATCTGGCCAGGAAACTGAGATGGAGCCAGGATATTCCAGGATGGAATGAGGAAGTACTCCATCAAGGACTCAGTGTCACAGTGGACGATGAAGTGGCAGGAATCGAAAACACCCTGATGAAGCCGGAAGCTGGAAAAAGGTAAATTGTGTCTGTCTATATATGTCATATGTCTAATGGCATTGAATGTTTGCCATATATGTGTGTATTGTGATCTGCCCAGAGTCCACTTCAGGGTGAGAAATAATAATAATAATAATAATAATGATAATAATAATAATAATAATAATAATAGTAATAATAATAATAATAATGACAAAATCACGATTTGCCAACTGCAAAAGGCCACCCTACTGGGATCTGCGCGCATCATCCGAAAATACATCACACAGTCCTAGACACTCGGGAAGTGTTTGACTTGTGATTTTGTGATATGAAATCCAGCATATCTGTCTTGTTTGCTGTGTCATAATAAAATAATGGTAATAATAATAATAATGATAATAATAATAATAATAATAATAATACATCACACAGTCCTAGACACTTGCGAAGTGTTTGACTTGTGATTTTGTGATACGAAATCCAGCATATCTATCTTGTTTACTGTGACATAAAATAATAATAATAATAATAATAATAATAATAATAATAATAATAATAATAATAATAATACATCACACAGTCCTAGACACTTGGGAAGTGTTTGTGATATGAAATCCAGCATATATATCTTGTTTGCTGTGTCATAATAAAATAATTATTATTATTTGGGGCGGCTCACAGATAATACCAGATAAAAACAACAACAATATACAATATATCAATGAGCAAAAACATGCACAAATGATAAAATTTAGACATTAACCTCTAGAAATAAAAACACACTTAATCAAACATGGAATTAAAACAGCGAGGTTATGATAATATACTAAGTAAAGTGCACATTATAAAGTGCACATGAGAAGAAGGGTGGAATATAATATTGTACATAAATAATCTATATATATAAAAGAGTGATGGAATCCTGGCGACCCACAAAACAACAAAACTACAGGCCCCCCAACCTCGAAATTTGACAACACAACCCATCATCCATGCCTCTAGGTTGATACAACAAAAAGAAAAGAAAAATAAAGTCCTAATTAGAGAGAGAGGAATAATTGCTTTTATCCAATTGCTGCCAGTTAGAAGGCTAAGCTCCTCCAACTTGGTCTCCTAGCAACCCAATAAAAAATAATAAAAAACACTAAAAAATAATTAAAAACACTAAAAAATTAATACAATAAAATACTATAATAACAGAAAATAACTAAAAAAATACAAGAAAATAATAAAATATAATAAATAAAAAGATAACTTACAATAAAATTAATTTAAAAAATACAAATAACGTCAAATAAAAATTACACAACAATTTTTAACCAATACCACCACCACTTTGCCACAGCAACGCGTGGCCGGGCACAGCTAGTAATAAATAAAAGTAAAGTGCACGTTATAAAGTGCACATGAGAATAAGGGCGGAATATAATATTGTACATAAATAAACAAAACGGTTAAAACGGTGTCAAGCTGCATTCATTCTACAATGTAGATGCACCCAGGGAATCCAATGCAGCCAACCCTTCCTTTTGAGTCCATCCTCCTTAACTCTTAATTCTTTCCAGAGCCAAGTTTTTTCTCTCCTCTTGAAAAAAACAAACAGGAGCCTCAAGCCCAAGCATCAAGGCTGGCTTCAGTCAAGGCGGCTTCCAGGGAAATGTCAAGAGAGATCTTGGAATTGGCCTTCGAAGGGGAGGAGAAGCCAGACAGGGGGAGGAGGAAGGAAAGAAAGAAAGAAGGAAGGAAGGGAAGAAGGAAGGAAGAAGGATGATATAAAGGCCGCGGAGGAGATGCTGTTCTGCCCCAGTTGCTCTCTCCAAGCCCAGCGAGAAGGAGAGCCTCCCCAGCTCCTCAAACAGAAGGCAGAGATCTCGGTTGCCGGGAGTTTGCCGGACTCAGATCCTTCTCTTTGGTGCCGAAAGGATCCCAAGAAGCAGAGCAGAAGGATCACTGTTTGCAACCGTAAGTAAGTAAGTGCAATTGTCTTGGTCTGCCTGCCTTTTGCTGAGAGAGAGAGAGAGAGAGAGAGATGTTTGAATATCAGAGACAGGAGAGAGATTCCTATCGCTTTCCATCCATCCTGCAAGATGGATTTCTTTATTGCACTGGAATGAAAAAAGCATCTTTTGCATTTATTTTCCTCTGGAAAGAAAACTTATTGGTCTTCAGCAATCGAGAGAGAAAGATGTTAGAGATTTACTGTAGATGGATCTGGATTCTTCCTTCCTTCCTTCCTTCCTTCCTTCCTTCCTTCCTTCCTTCCTTCTTCTTTCTTTCTTTCTTTCTTTCTTTCTTTCTTTCTTTCTTTCTTTCTTTCTTTCTTTCTTTCTTTCTTTCTTTCTTTCTTTCTTTCCTTCTTTCCGTCTTTCCTTTCTTATTTCCTTTCTTCCTTCCTTCCTTCCTTCCTTCCTTCCTTCCTTCCTTCCTTCCTTCCTTCCTTCCATCCTTCTTCCTTCCTTCCTTCCTTCTTTCCTTCTTTCCTTTCTTATTTCCTTCTTTCCTTCTTTCCTTTCTTATTTCCTTCCTTCCTTCCTTCCTTCCTTCCTTCCTTCCTTCCTTCCTTCCTTCCTTCCTTCCTTCCTTCCTTCCTTCCTTCCTTCCTTCCTTCCTTCCTTCCTTCCTTCCTCCTTTCCTTCTTTCCTTTCTTATTTCCTTCCTTTCTTCCTTCTTTCTTTCTTTCCTTCTTTCCTTCTTTCCTTTCTTATTTCCTTCCTTTCTTCCTTCTTTCCTTCTTTCCTTCTTTCCTTCTTTCCTTCTTTCCTTTCTTATTTCCTTCCTTCCATCCTTCCTTCCATCCGTCTTTCTTTCTTTCTTTCTTTCTTTCTTTCTTTCTTTCTTTCTTTCTTTCTTTCTTTCTTTCTTTCTTTCTTTCTTTCTTTTTCCTTCCTTCCTTCCTTCCTTCCTTCTTTCCTTTCTCTTTTCCTTCCTTCCTTCCTTCCTTCCTTCCTTCCTTCCTTCCTTCCTTCCTTCCTTCCTTCCTTCCTTCCTTCCTTCTTTCCTTTCTCTTTTCCTTCCTTCCTTCTTTCCTTCTTTCCTTCCTTCCTTCCTTTCTTGGGGAATTCATAGATGTGTCTGGTCTAGGCGTCATGTTAGAATCAAACTGCCCATCAAGGGCTTCATGTATGGAATCCCGGGAGGTGTCGTTTTCCAAGGTCTTTTCTCTGCTCACGGGTGCTGGTGCTCTGGGCGGCTTCCAAGCAGAATGCTCTCCGCAGGTCCAGTCGGTCTAACTCCGTCCTCAAAGTTCACTGGGTTCTGTTCTTGTGGAAATTGAAGATTTAATGGCGTGAGTGCGAGACATCTTTGGCAAGAGGAGGGTCCGGTGCGATGAAACATCTGGAGAACATGCTGTTCAGGACCACAGTTGTGCAATTTGTGTGTTTTGCTCAGAGCCAAAGCAGACACAATGTCTTGAAAGCAATCCTTCATTCGTATCTTAAGCCCCGCTCTCTCTGCATATGATAATGGGATATAAAAATAAAGTTATTATTATTATTATTATTATTATTATTATTATTATTATTATTATTATATTGTATGACACAGAATACAATATAATAATAATAATAATAATAATAATAATAATATATGTCACAGCAAACAGGATAGATATTATTATTTATTATGGAGCCCCCAATGGTGCAGTGTGTTAAAGCGCTGAGCTGCTGAACTTGCTGACCGAAAGGTCGTAGGTTCAAATCCAGGGAGCGGAGTGAGCACCCACTGTTAGCCCCAGCTTTTGCCAACCTAGCAGTTCGAAAACATGCAAAATATGAGTAGATCAATAGGTACTGCTCCTCTTTGCAGGAAGGTAACAGCACTCCATGCAGTCATGCCAATGGCCACATGACCTTGGAGGTGTCTACAGACATGCAGATGTGAGTAGATCAATAGGTACTGCTCTGGCGGGAAGGTAACTGCACTCCATGAAGTCATGCCAGTGGCAACATGACCTTGGAGGTGTCTACGGACAATGCTGGCTCTTGGGCTTAGAAATGGAGATGGTCACCAACCCCCAGAGTGTGAGTAGATCAATAGGTACTGCTCCGGCGGGAAGGTAACTGTGCTCCATGCAGTCATGCCAATGGCCACATGACCTTGGAGGTGTCTACGGACAACACCGGCTCTTTGGCTTAGAAATGGAGATGAGCACCAACCCCCAGAGATGGAGATATTGAGCCTGGAGGAGAGAAGGCTTCTTGAGTCCTGCTCCACGTGAAGCCTCTCCTCCCTCGTTCCTCCCTCTTCCTTTCTGTCGACTCATGGCTTTCTGAGCCGTCCCAGATGTTGCCGGATCCGAAAGGAGGTCACTCTCCGCCCGGCCCCCTCCCTCCCCCCTCCTCTTCGCCTAAAACAAAAGCCAAGTTTACTCAGCTGCTGCTTCAAGGCAGAGAGATGCCTCCAAAGGCACTCAGGGCGCATTCCATCCAAGGAGAGGCTTCCAGCTCCAAGGAGATTTTCTCTGTGGCTCTTGGACGGCCTCCCTCAAACGCTGCCACCTGGGATCACTGGCTGGGCCCAACTAGAGAGCGGCCCTTGGATCCCTGAGAGGCTTAGCAGGTTCCTATGGATTCCATGCATCTGCTGAAGTCCTATTGAGGTAGTAGGTAAGCTCTAGTCAGGACATACATATGGACTTCACACATCTGCTGAAGTCCTACTGATCTAGTTAGGACTTACATATCTGCAGAAGTCCTATTGATGCAGTAGATCTACTCTAGTCAGAACATACATATGGATTCCATACATCTGCTGAAGTCCTATTGATCTAGTAGATTTACTCTAGTTAGGATTTATGTATGGATTCCATACATCTGCTGAAGTCCTATTGATGTAGTAGGTTGACTCTAATCAGGACATACATATGGATTCCACACATCTGCTGAAGTCCTACTGATCTAGTTAGGACTTACATATGGATTCCATACATCTGCAGAAGTCCTATTGATGTAGTAGGTTGACTCTAGTCAGGGCATACATATGGATTCCACACATCTGCTGAAATTCTACAGATCTAGTCAGGACTTACATATGGATTCCATACATCTGCAGAAGTCCTATTGATGTAGGAGATCTACTCTAGTTAGGACTTACATATGGATTCCATACATCTGCAGGAGTCCTATTGAGGTAGTCAGGACTTACATATGGATTCCATATATCTGCAGAAGTCCTATTGATGTAGTAGATCTACTCTACTTAGGACTTACGTATGGATTCCATACATCTGCAGAAGTCCTATTGGTGTAGTCAGGACTTACGTATGGGTTCCATACATCTGCTGAAGCCCAGTCGATCTAGTCAAGACTTGTGTATGGATTCCATATATCTGCTGAAGTCCTATTAATCTAGTAGGTCTACTCTACTCAGCACTTACATATGGATTCCGTACATCTGCTGAAGTCCTATTGATCTAGTCAATATGTACATATGGATTCCATACTTCAAGTCCTATTGATCTAGCCAGGACTTATGTATGGATTCCATATGTCTGCTGAAGTCCTATTGATCTAGTTGGTCTACTCTACTCAGCACTTACATATGGACTCCATACATCTGCTGAAGCCCTATTGGTCTAGTCAGTATGTACATATGGATTCCACACCTCTGCTGAAGTCCTATTGATCTAGTCGAGACTTATGTATGGATTACACACATCTGCTGAAGTTCTATTGATCTCGTACGTCTAGTCTACTCAGGAGTTACATATGGACTCCATACATCCGTTGAAGCCCTGTTAATCTACTCAGGACTTACGTATGGATTCCATACATCTGCTGAAGCATTAATCTATTGGCTGTTAGAAATTGTGGGAGTTGAAATCCAACACGCCTGATGCCTGATCTACACTGTAGAATTAATGCATGTTGGCACCGCTTGAACTGCCATGGCTCCATGCTATGGAATTATGGGACTTATAGTTTAGTGAGACACCAGCAGCCATTGGCAGAGAAGGCAAAAGACTTAGTGAAACTACAGCTTCCAGTATTCCATAGAATGGATGTGTTTCCAATGCGTAAAGGCATCGTTCTTGGTGCTCCAGGCTGTCTGCTAAAGACGAGGCCACGGATTCAGGGCATGCACGCATGAGCGTGTATCTGTGTCACGGCATTGTGTTGCGCCCTTGAGAGAGGAGGAGGAGGAGGAGGCGGCGCACAGATGCGGTTGCCTTTGCAAGGGAGCCCGGCTCCTTTATCATAAGACGAGAGAGAAGGGGCCAAACGCACAGCTGGAAGCACAGACCCGACAGCCCGCGTTAGCCTAAGCGGCGGAAAGAGCAGACGGGAGAAGGAGACACTATTTCCCCGTATAGACGTCAAGCGAATGTCTTCATTGCTCTCTTAGGAGGAGGAAAAGAAGAAGGATGCACTATAGAATCATAGAATCATAGAATAGTAGAGTTGGAAGAGACCTCATGGGCCATCCAGTCCAACCCCCTGCCAAGAAGCAGGAAATCGCATTCAAAGCACCCCCGACAGATGGCCATCCAGCCTCTGCTTAAAAGCCTCCAAGGAAGGAGCCTCCACCACGGCCCCGGGGAGAGAGTTCCACTGGTGAACAGCCCTTCTCACAGTGAGGAAGTTCTTCCTGATGTTCAGGTGGAATCTCCTTTCCTGTAGTTTGAAGCCCTTGTTCCCTTGCGTCCTAGTCTGCAGGGCAGCAGAAAATAAGCTTGCTCCCTCCTCCCTATGACTTCATAGAATCATAGAATCATAGAATAGTAGAGTTGGAAGAGACCACATGGGCCATCTAGTCCAACCCCCTGCTAAGAAGCAGGAAATCGCATTCAAAGCACCCCCGACAGATGGCCATCCAGCCTCTGCTTAAAAGCCTCCAAGGAAGGAGCCTCCACCACGGCCCCGGGGAGAGAGTTCCACTGGTGAACAGCCCTTCTCACAGTGAGGAAGTTCTTCCTGATGTTCAGGTGGAATCTCCTTTCCTGTAGTTTGAAGCCCTTGTTCCCTTGCGTCCTAGTCTGCAGGGCAGCAGAAAACAAGCTCCCTCCCTCCTCCCTATGACTTCCCTTCACGTATTTGTACATGGCTCTCATGTCTCCTCTCAGCCTTCTCTTCTGCAGGCTAAACATGCCCAGCTCTTTAAGCCGCTCCTCATAGGGCTTGTTCTCCAGACCCTTAATCATTTTAGTCGCCCTCCTCTGGACGCTTTCCAGCTTGTCAACATCTCCCTTCAACTGTGGTGCCCAAAATTGGACATAGTGTGATTCCAGGTGTGGTCTGACCAAGGCAGAATAGAATAAGGGGGAGCAGGACTCCCCTGGATCTAGACGTTATTCCCCTATTGATGCAGGCCAAAATCCCATTGGCTTTTTTAGCTGCCGCATCACATTGTAGGCTCATGTTTAACTTGTTGTCCACGAGGACTCTTTTTCGCACACACTGCTCTCAAGCCAGGCCTCGTCCCCCATTCTGTATCTTTGATTTCCATTTTTTCTTCCGAAGTGAAGTATCTTGCATTTGTCCCTGTTGAACTTCATTTTGTTAGTTTTGGCCCATCTCTCTAGTCTGTCAAGATCGTTTTGAATTCTGCTCCTGTCTTCTGGAGTGTTGGTTCTCCCTCCCAGTTTTGTGTCGTCTGCAAACTTGATGATCGTGCCTTCTAACCCTTCGTCTAAGTCGTTAATAAAGATGTTGAACAGAACCGGGCCCAGGACGGAGCCCTGCTTGTGGCACTCCACTTGTCACTTCTTTCCATGATGAAGACGACGCATTGGTGAGCACCCTTTGGGTTCGTTCGCTTAGCCAATTACAGATCCACCTAACCGTAGTTTTGTCTAGCCCACATTTTACTAGTTTGTTTGCCAGAAGGTCGTGGGGGACTTTGTCGAAGGCCTTACTGAAATCTAGATATGCTACATCCACGGCATTCCCTGTATCGACCCAACTCGTAACTCTATCGAAAAAAGAGATCAGATGAGTCTGGCATGACTTGTTTTTGGTAAATCCGTGTTGACTATTAGCAATGACCGCATTTGTTTCTAAGTGTTCGCAGACCACTTCCTTAATGATCTTTTCCAGAATCTTGCCTGGTATTGATGTGAGGCTGACCGGACGGTAATTGTTTGGGTCGTTCTTTTTTCCCTTCTTGAAGATAGGGACCACATTCGCCCTCCTCCAATCTGCTGGGACTTCTCCCGTTCTCCAAGAACTCTCAAAGATAATTGCTAGTGGTTCTGAAATAACTTCCGCATAGTGCCTGAAGATATCCATACGATGGAAGGAAGGTCGAGATCAGGCCTGGGCAAACCTCGGCCCTCCAGGTGTTTTGGACTCCAACTCCCACCATTCCTAACAGCCGGTAGGCTGTTAGGAATGGTGGGAGTTGGAGTCCAAAACACCTGGAGGGCCGAGGTTTGCCCAGGCCTGATCTAGTAGATCTACTCTAGTCAGGACTTGCATATGGATTCCATACATCTGCTGCAGTCCTATTAATCTAGTAGGTCTACTCTACTCAGGACTTACGTATGGATGCCATACATCTGCTCAAGTCCTATTGATTTAGTCAGGACGTACATATGGATTCCATACATCTGCTGCAGTCCTATTAATCTAGTAGGTCTACTCTACTCAGGACTTACGTATGGATGCCATACATCTGCTCAAGTCCTATTGATTTAGTCAGGACGTACATATGGATTCCATACATCTGCTGCAGTCCTATTAATCTAGTAGGTCTACTCTACTCAGGACTTACGTATGGATGCCATACATCTGCTCAAGTCCTATTGATTTAGTCAGGACTTACATATGGATTCCATACATCTGCTGCAGTCCTATTAATCTAGTAGGTCTACTCTACTCAGGACTTACGTATGGATGCCATACATCTGCTCAAGTCCTATTGATTTAGTCAGGACTTACATATGGATTCCATACATCTGCTGCAGTCCTATTAATCTAGTAGGTCTACTCTACTCAGGACTTACGTATGGATGCCATACATCTGCTCAAGTCCTATTGATTTAGTCAGGACTTACATATGGATTCCATACATCTGCTGCAGTCCTATTAATCTAGTAGGTCTACTCTACTCAGGACTTACGTATGGATGCCATACATCTGCTCAAGTCCTATTGATTTAGTCAGGACTTACATATGGATTCCATACATCTGCTGCAGTCCTATTAATCTAGTAGGTCTACTCTACTCAGGACTTACGTATGGATGCCATACATCTGCTCAAGTCCCATTGATTTAGTCAGGACGTACATATGGATTCCATACATCTGCTCAAAGCCTTATTGGTGTAGTAGGTCTTCTCTACCCAGGACTTACGTATGGATTCCACACATCTGCAGAATCCCTACTGATCTAGTCAGGGCTTGCAGTCGGCCCCTGGGCAACATCCTTGCAGATGGCTTCTAGGCAAACGTCCTTGCAGATGGCCCTGGGCAACGTCCTTGTAGACAGCCCCTGAGCAACGTCCTTGCAGACATCCCATGGGCACCGTTTTGCAGATGGCTTCTGGGCAACGTCCTTGCAGATGGCCCTGGGCAACATCCTTGCAGATGGCCCTGGACTACGTTCTTGCAGAAGGGTTCTGGGCAAAATCCTTGAAGATGGCCCTGGGCAACGTCCTTGCAGACGTCCCCTGGGCAACGTCCTTGCAGACGTCCCCTGGGCAACGTCCTTGCAGACTGCCAATTCTCTCCCACCAGAAGCGACTTGCAGTTTCTCAAGTAGCTCCTGATACTCCCTATCTCTATCTATCTATCTATCGGTCTATCTATCTATCTATCTATCTATCTATCTATCTATCTATCTATCTGTCTATATCTATCTATCGATTGATCGGTCTATCTATCTATCTATCTATCTATCTATCTATCTATCTGTCTGTCTATCAGTCTATCTATCTATCTATCGGTCTATCTATCTATCTATCTATCTATCTATCTATCTATCGGTCTATCGGTCTATCGGTCTATCGGTCTATCGGTCTATCTATCTATCTATATCTATCTATCGATTGATCGGTCTGTCTATGTATCTATCTATCTATCTATCTATCTATCTATCTATCTATCTATCTATCATGTTTTCCAACTGTTCTGTGACCTGCCTCGAGCTGTGTGTGCAGCTTAAGTGGCAGAGGGGCAAAAGGAAGGGGCCAGAGGCTGTGAGGAATGGTGGGAGTTGGAGTCCAAAACACCTGGAGGGAGGGCTGAAGTTTGCCCCTGCCTGGGCTATGGGAATGGCACATGGGTCTCTGTCCTGTGTCCAAAGAGGGTGGGCGGATGCAGAGGCGAAGGGCCGTCTTCCATGCGCAGCGTGCGTCCCTCCAAAGTGGTCAAAGGCGTCCTTGTGGAGGCCGGACAGGAGCGCATCTATTTATAGGCCCCTCTGAAAGTCGGGATTGTTCCCCCTCAAGTGGGTCAGACAGTCTACCGAAGGAGCAGCTTGAGGTTAGCCACGCCAAGGCCGGCCGGCCGGCAGGGAGAGAGAAAGTAGAGAGAGACGTTGACAAGCCGAGAAAGAAAGGCTGAAGTCTCCATCCAGGCAGCAGGGAATGGGCGGAAAGGTGCCGTATGTGTCCAGATTTGGTTCGTCTTTGGATATGGAGAGGATGCATGGATGGGATGCCCTCTATTAGATCCTATGGCTCAGAAAGCCTGAGGCTGTTAGGAATGGTGGGAGTTGCAGTCCAAAACACCCACTGGACCAATACTCACACTGAGTCACTCAGGAGAGAGAAAGAGGAATTCTTTCATCCTCCGCTTAAGCGTCTGAGGGGCAAAAGGAAGGGGCCTGAGGGTGTCAGGAATGGTGGGAGTTGGAGTCCAAAACACTGGGAGGGCCCAAGTTGGCCCATGCCTGGGTTATCCCACCTTCAGAGATCCGGTGCAATGTAGTAGACTCTGGAGACCAGGCTTTGAATCACCGCTCATTAAAACCCATTGAGTGATCTTACGCAAGTCCCAGGAAATCCCATTATTGACTTGAAGGCACCCAACAACAATTCTTATATGTTTATGGAAACTATTGTTGGGTGCCTTCAAGTCAATAATGGGGTTTCCTGGGACTTGCGTAAGATCACTCAATGAAAAACAACTTTCCGAGGGCTTCTTTGGATACCACTGAGCTTAGGTATTTTGGATCCCACCTAACCAACCATATCCCTTCTTCTTCACGTTGGATATATGTTCTAGGTCTGAAGAACATCTCAGAAGAAGACTTTTCAGAACGAGTGTTGCGTACCAGCTGATATTGACAGATCCCACCTAACCAACTTTCCCTTCTTCTTCGCATTGTATATATGTTTTAGGTCCGAAGAACATCTCAGAAGAAGACTTTTCGGAACGAGTGTTGCGTGCCACCTGATTTTGATGGATCCCACCTAACCAACTCCCTTCTTCTTCACTTTGTATCCATGCTCTAGGTCTGAAGAACATCTCAGAAGAAGACTTTTTGGAACAAGTGTTGCCTGCCACCCAATTTCGACGTCTTGCACGATGGCCAGGAATCCCTCTCCGGCGTGGACTCTGCTCCCCTTTGGGCTCCTGTTTGTGGTCCATGGGACCCAAGCCTTCTTCTTGCCCAACGCCACCCACTTGGAAAGCCTCCTCAGCAAATACCGTGAGGAGCAGCCCCACGTGAGGACCAGGAGGGCCATCTCCCCCTCGGACAAGGACGAGATCCTGGCCCTTCACAACAAGCTGCGAGGCCAGGCCTACCCGTCGGCATCCAACATGGAGTACATGGTGAGTTTGAAAGGCCAAAGGGTTGACCCACTTGGGGTGTCCTCCAGGCATGGATCCCAAAACACAGCTCTCTCTTTTTGCACAGTAACGAATTCCAGGTCAGATTCCAGTGGCTTTTTCATGTGGTTACTTGCATTAAATTCAGCTCACGTTGCAAGGCTTCTTGACTCATGTCCGCTGGGAAGGAGCTCTTAGTAGGTCAGGTCAGCCCAGGGCTGCTTCCCCCATCATCGCACTTTGGACGGGATTTAAAAATCCATGTTATTCCTGGGATTCCCCCCTAGTCTAGAAGGGAGGGCAGGGCTATGCAAATAAGGAGGTGGGCTATGCAAATAAGGAGGTGGGTTATGCAAATAACAAGGTGGGATAGGCACATAAGGGGGTGGGATTTCCAAATAAGGAAGTTGGCTATGCAAATAAGAAGATGGTGTTATGCAAATAAGGAGGCGGGACCATGCAAACAAGGAGGTGGTGCAATGCAAATAAGGAGTTGGGCTATGCAAATAAGAAGGTGGGCTATGCAAATAAGGAGTTGGTGTTATGCAAATAAGAAGGTGGGCTATGCAAATAAGGAGGTGGTGTTATGCAAATAAGGAGGTGGGACATGCAAACAAGGAGGTGGTGCAATGCAAATAAGGAGTTGGGCTATGCAAATAAGGAGGTGGTGCTATGCAAATAAGATGGTGCTATTCAAATAAGGATTGTTTATGCAAATAAGGTGGGATATGCAAATAAGAAGGTGGGCTATGTAAATAAGACATTGCCATGCAAATAAGGATTGTCTATGCAAATAAGGAGGTGGGATATGCAAATAAGGCAATGCGGTGTCTATGCAAATAAGGAAGAAATAATGCAAATAAGGTGGGATATGCAAATAAGATGGTGCTATGCAGATAAGGAGTTGTGTCTATGCAAATAAGAAGGTGGGGTTATGCAAATTAGGAGGCAGACTCTATTAAATTTCTCTATTTCAAGTGCATCTCATTGTAGAATCAGTGCAGTTTGGCACCACTTGAACCGCAGTGGCTCAATCCTGGGAGTTGTAGTTTTGCAAGGTCTTTAGCCAGTAGTACTAGTTCGTCACCAGACTACACATCCCAGTATCCTACAGTATCCTAATTGTTGCCAAACTGCATTAACTGCCTAGTGTCCTAGTTTGCTATCAGGCAGCCTGAGATGAATAAATGTCATGCAAAATGCATGGAGATGGAAGTCTTAAGGTGCAATAAAACGGGGGATTTGTGGGTCTCCAAAGTAGGCTATAACTAAGAGCCTTGGGAGAGCGATACTCTTGGGACAACAATCCCCACCATCCTCGTGATGCCTGGTGGATTCTGGGAAGCGTGGTTCCAAGCCTTGCAAGGATTCCCTTTGGAAGCGTGAGCTGGCAGTCGTACCGCTCGTTGTGATTCATGTTTTCCCATTGAGAAATCGGAGCCGGGGAAAATATGCGTGGTTTTTCCACATACTGGGGGTGAGGAGGGAGGGAAATGGGGGTTCGCACTGTCTTTGGAAACAAGACAGACAAAGATGTGTATCCTGCGCATTCCCAGTCCTTTGCTCTCTGTGTCAACAAGGACTGATAAACCCTTTCTGAGAAGCCTGCCTTTGCTGTCCCGGTGCCTTATTTTATCTTAACACACTTATGGGGAAATCCCAGGGCTTTTCGACTTAGGGCCAACTTTCCGTAAAACCCGTAAATATGAATGAAAGGTCATTGAATGCCAAGCCTAACGACAACAAAGATATATTAATAAGATCTCCACTGAAGAAGGAATGCAGTTTGGCCCCGCTTGAACTGCTATGCAATGACAGATGATGTTGCCAATATTATGGGTCTGGTCAGTCTGCTTTGAGTTTTAGTCAGAAGTTGAGAAGACCTAGCTGTTAGGATTTCTGGAAGTTGAAGGCCAAAACATCTCAACCCAGAGGTGAAGAACCACTGATACGTATAGTCCATGATGATCTCCTTGTCCCAGATTATCGTCCCTGCACCAGGAGAGCAGCCCATCCACCTTATCCCAATAGGAAGACTAATTCCATCATGGATAAGAAGCCCCACCACGGTTGTATGATCTGCCAAATCCAGGAACGTCAAACTGGCCCCCTGCTCCATTTGGTCTCCATTTGTGACCAAGGGATGGTTTCTGGTCTGTTCTTCCTATAGTCCAGTGGTTCTCAACCTGTGGCTCCCCAGATGTTTTGGCCTACAACATCCAGGAATCCCAGCCAGTTTACCAGATGTTAGGATTTCTGGAGGTTGAAGGCCAAAACATATCATGGATATAGTCCATGATGAGCTCCTTGGTCTTGTTGATGTTCAGAACCAGATGGTTGTCCTTGCACCAGGAGAGCAGCCCATCCACCTCATCAACCTACAAGTTGAGAACCACAGCTATAGTCAACAATGATCTCCTTGGACTTGTTGATGTTCTGAACCAGATGGTTGTCCCTGCACCAGGAGAACAGCCCATCCACCTCTTCATCAACCCACAAGTTGAGAACCACTGCTGTAGTCAACCATGACCTCCTTGGTCTTGTTGATGTTCAGAACCAGATGGTTGTCCCTGCACCAGGAGAACAGCCCATCCACCTCTTCATCAACCCACAAGTTGAGAACCACTGCTGTAGTCAGCCATGATCTTCTTGGTCTTGTTGATGTTCAGAACCAGATGGTTGTCCCTGCACCAGGAGAAGAGCCCATCCACCTCATCAACCCACAGGTTGAGAACCACTGCTATAGTCAGCCATGATCTTCTTGGTCTTGTTGATGTTCAGAACCAGATGGTTGTCCCTGCACCAGGAGAACAGCCCACCCACCTCATCCCAATAGGAAGACTAATCCCATCATGGACAAGAAGCCCCACCACGGTTGTATCATCTGAGTGAAGAACCTGGCCGTATTTTCCTTGGCCGTGGGTGCCTTTGCCATACGATTCCCTTGGCCAATGTCTATTTACTCGTCCAACGCGGCTGCTGCCTCATGTTTGGCTTTGCTCGGCGTGTGTTTTCCTTTTCTTGGCTGCCGACTTCTTTCCTGAAGGAACCTCACAGACCTCTCTCTCGCCCAGCGGCTCTCCTGGGAAAGGCTCATAACCTGCCTTTCATCCAGTCCTATTGACCTAATAGGGCTTGGAAATCGCAGCATACCTCAATGGCGCTTTGTGTGATGCAGAAAGAACATATCCGAGGCTGCTCTGGACAGGAGATTTGCAAAACTTCTCTCCCCCTTTTCTGCTGGAACCTGGCAAAAAGTTTCCAAATTGCTAATTGGAAACAAGTTGGGAGAGTGTAGTTTTCCTGGCCGGGTTGTTGCGCTTTCCTTCTCACTCAAAGCAATAATTTAGGTTTACAAAGCTGTGCCACCCAAGCGCCGGCGGACTCGGATGACCCAAGTTCCATCCCAGGTTTCCAGCAAGACCTCACTCCTTTGGTTCAGAAGGTGGGAAAAGGAGGATCACACTCCCACAATCCCCCAACACTGGCTTGGATGAAACCTGTAGTTCCCAAACTTTGGAACTCCCCGAAGAATGGGTTCAAATCCCAGGCAGTCCCCGAGTTACAAACATCCTACAAATTTGAATACAGGTGGGGTTAGGAGGAGATTGATTTTGTCATTTGGGAGTTGTAGTTTCTGGGATTTATAGTTCACCTAAAATCAAAGAGAGAGCCCTGAACTCAGCCCACAATGGATCTGCACCAAACTTGGCACTACCTACATGGCCGGCATTGAATATGGGTAGGGTTGAATTCTGGGCGTTGTAGTTCTCCAATACCCAGAGAGCACTCTGTATCAAACTGGTGAGGCAACTAGTAAACATGCCACAAATACGCAACATGCAGAACTTTAAATCCCTTCAGGGTTTCGAGGGGACCGAGCTCAGATGTTGGGAGTTATAGTTCACCCACATTGACAGGATTTGCCAAAAAAAGAAGAGGACAGGCGGAGAGATCTTCAGCCTTCTCTGCCAAATGGGTTCCTAAAACCATCAGAAATATGTGTTATTATTATCACTATTATTTTATTGTATGACACAGCAAACAAGATAGACATGCTGGATTTCATATCACAAAACCACAAAAGTTCAAAGCTGTCTGGTTCTATAGAATAGGACTTTCTGATCCACACTTTCCTCGTCCCATGGTATACTCATGAAAGTGTTCCCTGGGGTCAAACAGCACATCTTCTGCCTTTAGAATCATGTTTATTTTGTGCACTATTTTCTCTTTGTCACACCCGTTTTGATTGTGTGCCGCCTTGAGAACTGTGGATAGCGGTCGGCTATCAATGGATTGATAATGTCGTAATGCTCTCTCTTTCTTTCCATGCAGACCTGGGACGATGAGCTGGAGCGGTCAGCCGAGTCCTGGGCGCATCAGTGCATTTGGGACCACGGACCCCACAGCCTCCTGCCGTCCATCGGCCAGAACCTGGGCGTCCACTGGGGCAGGTGAGAGCCTTTCACGCAACCGGAGCTCTCTTTGCAGAGCATGTGCCCGGCGCGTTCTTCCAGACACATA
This sequence comes from Anolis carolinensis, assembly GCF_035594765.1. Lineage (NCBI taxonomy): Eukaryota > Metazoa > Chordata > Lepidosauria > Squamata > Anolidae > Anolis > Anolis carolinensis. The sequence continues at coordinate 1,215,764 of NW_026943820.1, forward strand.
TCTGTTACCTGATTCTAATGCTCACCCTTTAGGGACTAAATTATCTTCCCAAAATTAGATTGCGCATTAGATTCACATCATATGGTTAATACTTTTGGGGGTTTTGAAAATTGAGGTGCGCATTAGATTTGGTGCCGCATTAGACTCAGGTGAATACGGTAATTCTCTCTCGTCTCATTTTTCCAATTGCATTGACAAATGTCTTTGGGTGCATCTACACTGTAGAATGAATGCAGTTTGGCACCACTTGAACTCCCGTGGATCAAGGCCATGGAATCGTGGGAGTTGTAGTTTGTTTGGCAGAGTTCCAACACTATCATTCTATGATTCTGTGATTCTGTGATTCTTTGATTCTATGATTCTATGATTTTTTAATTCTATGATTCTTTGATTCTTTGATTCTATGATTCCATGATTCCATGATTCTTTGTTTCCACGATTCCATGATTCTTTAATTCTTTGATTCCATGATTCTGTGATTTTTTAATTCTTTGATTCTATGATTCCATGATTCTATTCTTCGATGATTCTTTGATTCTTTAATTCCACAATTCCATGATTCCATGATTCTTTGATTCTTTAATTCTCTGATTCCTTGATTCCTTGATTCCATGATTCTATGATTCCTTGATTCCATGATTCCTTGATTCTTTGATTCTTTAATTCCATGATTCCATGATTCTATGATTCCTTGATTCCATGATTCCTTGATTCTTTGATTCTTTAATTCCATGATTCCATGATTCTTTGATTCTTTAATTCAATGACTCCATGATTCCTTGATTCTTTAATTCTATGATTCTTTGTTTCTATGATTCTATGATTCTTTGTTTCTATGATTCTATGATTCTTTGATGCTATGATTCTATGATTCCATGCTTCTATGATTCTGATTCTTTAATTCCACGATTCTTTGATTCTTTAATTCTTTAATTCTATGATTCTTTGATTCCTTGATTCTTTGATTCTTTAATTCTATGATTCTTTGATTCTTTAATTCTATGATTCTTTGATTCCTTGATTCCGTGATTCCGTGATTCCTTGATTCCATGATTTTATGATTCCATGACCACTTTGTCTCTCGTGGTTCAATGTCATGGAATCGTGGGAGTTGTAGTTTGCTGAAGGACCAGCACTCTTAGTTCTCCCTCCTTAGTACTTCCCTCCCCCCTGCTGTTACTTGGTTTTTCCTTCTGAATCGTCAGAAGGCATGCCTTCTGGGAAGCTCAGTACCAAGTTGCAGGCAGCACGGTACTGGAAAATCCATATTTGGCATCCGAACACAGTGTCCACATCGCAAGGCCTGCTTAATCCTCCCCATACATCTTGCTGTCTTTCTCTGCCCTGCAAGATTTCGAGATATATAGTTTTGCATAATCCGAAGGGAAAACTCCCTCCAGACCCGTGTTCAGAAGCGGTGCTTGTTTATCCAGCTGCGTGTTTTTGCCTTCCCTGAATGACAAGAACTGGCTGCCGAGGCACCTTAATGGGAGTTTCGGCTGAGTTCCCATCCCGTCCCTCTTCCGAGGCAAGATTTATGCCTCTCTGACTTCATAAAGTGTTGTTGTTGTTGATTTTGCTTTTGCACCTGCAAATGTCCACCCCCCTCCCCATCCGAGAATGAATAAACCCAAGCCCAGCTCTGAAAGTTGGTTTTAAAAACATGCAATGAGTTCAGGTTACTCAATTAACCCAACAGCCCCAGATTCTTAGTTGGGTTTGCAGTGATATTGTTTATGTACATTATTATTTACATGTACATAGCAGCACACGTGCACATTAGGTCCAAGTGTCTGGGATTCATCTCTGAATATCAGGCTCTTCCCAAGGACCTAGGATGTTGTTATTATTATTATTATTATTATTATTATTATTATTATTATTATTATTATTATGCCATATATTGCTGCTGCTGCTGCTGTTGTTGTTGTTGTTGTTGTTGTTATTGTTGTTATTATTATTATTATTATTATTATTATTATTATTATTATTATTATTATTATTATTGGATACTTCCATATACATAGTGAAATAGTTTGGAGGTGGACCCCAGTCTAAACATGAAAGCCGTTGTTGTTGTTGTTGTTGTTGTTGTTGTTATTATTATTATGGGATACTTCCATATGCATAGTGAAATAGTTTGGAGGTGGGACCCCAGTCTAAACATGAAAGCCATTGTTGTTGTTGTTGTTGTTGTTGTTGCTGCTGTTGTTATTATTATTATTATGATGGGATACTTGCACATACATAGTGAAATAATTTGGAGGTGGGACCCAAGTCTAAACATGGAAGTCATTGATATGCCATATGTTGTTGTTGTTGTTGTTGTTGTTGTTGTTGTTGTTGTTGTTGTTATGGCATACTTGCATATACAAAGTGAAATAGTTTGGAGGTGGGACCCAAGTCTAAAAATGAAAGCCATTGTTGTTGTTGTTGTGTTGTTGCTGCTGTTGTTATTATTATTATTATGATGGGATACTTGCACATACATAGTGAAATAATTTGGAGGTGGGACCCAAGTCTAAACATGGAAGTCATTGATATGCCATATGTTGTTGTTGTTGTTGTTGTTGTTGTTGTTGCTGCTGCTGTTATTATTATTATTATGGGATACTTGCATATACATAGTGAAATAATTTGGAGGTGGGACCCAAGTCTAAACATGGAAGTCATTGATATGCCATATGTTGTTGTTGTTGTTGTTGTTGTTGTTATTATTACTATTATTATTATTGGATACTTGCATATACAAAATGAAATAATTTGGAGGTGGGACCCAAGTCTAAACATGGAAGTCATTGATATGCCATATGTTGTTGTTATTGTTGTTGTTGTTGTTATTATTATTATTATTATTATTATTATTATTATTATTGGATACGTTCATATACATAGTGAAATAGCTTGGAGGTGGGACCCAAGTCTAAACATGAAAGCCATTGTTGTTGTTGTTGTTGTTGTTGTTGTTGTTGTTGTTGTTGTTGTTGTTATTATTATTATTATTATTATTATTATTATTGGATACTTGCATATACAAAGTGAAATAATTTGGAGGTGGGACCCAAGTCTAAACATGGAAGTCATTGCTATGCCATATATATCTAGGCTGAAGGAATTTAATCACAATGCTAGCAATGCTTTTTGTGTAACCAACCAGCAAAGCATCCCGAAACGTGTGTATTTTTCGTAGGCAACGTCCTCCCACCTTCCATGTCCAGTCTTGGTATGATGAAGTGAAAGACTACACGTATCCGTACCCTCACGAGTGCAACCCTTGGTGCCCAGAAAGGTGCACGGGACCCATGTGCACACATTACACACAGGTAAGGCAGGCCACAAGTCCGCAGAGTTTGCATTCGATCCTGTGAAATCCCTTTGCTTTTATTCAGTTTAATTTGGGGCATTTGACTACTAATTCCTTGTTCCCTTCTCCATCCAGATAGTCTGGGCCACGACAAATAAGGTGGGCTGCGCTGTCCACGTCTGCCCGAGGATGGATGTTTGGGGCCAACTCTGGGAGAATGCTGTTTATCTCGTCTGCAACTATTCCCCCAAGTAAGTAGATGTCGGAGGACAAAAGTGTGTGATTTATAGTTTTCTCCTTCCTCTATCACGCCCTCCCTACACTGCGCACTGGACTGATTGTCTCAGGGAAAATTATGAAAATCAAGACATTGCAGAGTCTTTTTCTAGGAGTCAGCAGAGTTTAACTGCAAGGCCTGGCCTTGTGCTGCTCACTGTTTTAAGAAAACATTTTGGTGTCACATGGTCATGACAAAGAAATGATGCAATTCTCATCATGCTTGTCACATGGTCATGACAAGGAAGTGATGCAATTTTCATCATGTCTGTCATATGATCATGACAAGTAAATGATGCAATTCTCATCATGCCTGTCACATGGTCATGACAAGGAAGTGATGCAATTCTCATCATGCCTGTTACATGGTCATGACAAGGAAATGATGCAATTTTCATCATGTCTGTCATATGATCATGACAAGTAAATGATGCAATTCTCATCATGCCTGTCACATGGTCATGACAAGGAAGTGATGCAATTCTCATCATGCCTGTCACAAGGTCATGACAAGGAAATGATGCAATTCTCGTCATGCCTGTTACATGGTCATGACAAGGAAATGATGCAATTCTCATCATGCTTGTCACATGGTCATGACAAGGAAGTGATGCAATTCTCGTCATGCCTGTCACATGGTCATGACAAGGAAGTAATGCAATTTTCATCATGTCTGTCATATGATCATGACAAGTAAATGATACAATTCTCATCATGCCTGTCATATGATCATGACAAGGAAGTGATGCAATTCTCGTCATGCCTGTCACATGGTCATGACAAGGAAGTGATGCAATTCTCATCATGCCTGTCACAAGGTCATGACAAGGAAATGATGCAATTCTCATCATGCCTGTTACATGGCCATGACAAGGAAATGATGCAATTCTCATCATGCCTGTTACATGGTCATGACAAGGAAATGATGCAATTCTCATCATGCCTGTTACATGGTCATGACAAGGAAGTGATGCAATTTTCATCATGTCTGTCATATGATCATGACAAGTAAATGATGCAATTCCCATCATGCCTGTCACAAGGTCATGACAAGGAAATGATGCAATCCTCGTCATGCCTGTCACATGGTCATAATTCAGCTTCTTTAGCCTGTCCCTCAAGTTACACATCACCACCTACTTAACCCTTCAGTGGATGTGTGACCACATGTCCTTTAGAACTGTATTTTCCTACCAGTAATGCACAATGGGGTTGCAGACAATGCATTTCTATCTAACTGTGCATTATCTACCTAACAGTATACAGACAAAGAAAATGTTTTCAGTTTATCTTTCTGTCTCAGTCTAGGCAGGTTTTGTACTAATGGTGGATTATGTCCAAAGTAAAAGGTGGACCACACGCTCATCATCCGTATGATTCTCAATGCCCGTTTTGTTGTTTACATAATTTCTATGGTGATCCTGCCAAACAGTCTTCTTGGTAAGATTTGTTCAGAGAAGGTTTGCCTTCCTTTGAGGCTGAGATAATGTCACTTGTCCAAGATCATCCACTGGGTTTCTGTGCCCAAAGGAGGATTCGGGCTCATTTCCATCATCATGGTCCAACATCCAAACCATGATTCCGTGTTGGTCCTCCAATTGCTCACCCATTATCTTGGAGATCTTTTGGAGTGCTCTGTTCTAGTTACTAGAGTTTTAACTTTAACTTAACTGCCCATATTTTTGAACCCACCTGTTACAAGAAATGGTCTGAACTTGACTTTAGAAACTGACACTCCCCACTCTTCACTTTGGGAAACTGGGTCTGGTTTCGGAACCAACATTTGCTTTCCACACTTGCGACTGCAAACCTTTTCCGCCAACTTTTGGAGTCTTGGCAGAACAGGTCTGAGATCTGTTTGCATCAAAATGGCAGGTTGTCTGCTCCGGGCAAATGTTTTCACAGCAAGCACGTTCCCAGTCAGTTGAGGCTCGAAGCAGAGGACTCCGTCACAAAGATGAATTTGGTGGAGAGTGATTTGTGTCCATTAAGAGCGAGTGTTTAGCCTGCGGAAAACACTGTGTGTGGCGAATATTCCCAGATGCTGGCAAATGCCTTGGGCAGTATATTTGGATTTCTTTGGGAGCTTTCCATGTTGGGAAAAATGACCCTGAGAAGGTCTGGAAAACCAGCCGCTTGGATGACTGTGCGAGGAAAGAAACGGAGTCGGATATAATTGCAAGAATTGCCGAATTGCTGATTGCAAAATGTATCCAAAAATGGGAAGCAAATACAGTTTGCTTGCCTTCTTTCATGCAACAGCTCAAATGCTACAGAAATATACATTCGGGGCATGAGTCATCCTTCTTCCCCATATTGACAGTAACCTACCGGAGGGTAAATATAGCCGGGATGTTTGCTGTGCTTGGAGGGTGACGGTTCGGGCACTGGGCCTGGAACAGTTTGGTGAAGCGACGCTGTGTTATGTGCCGAACAGTGGATGCTTCAGAACGTAAATAAAGAACGTTTTCCTATTCACTTTTCAGAGGAAACTGGATCGGAGAAGCTCCGTACAAGAACGGCAGGCCGTGCTCCGAATGCCCGCCGAGCTACGGAGGAGTCTGCCGGGAAAACCTCTGCTACAAAGGTGCGTTTCGGTCACCTGTCCGCATCAGATTATAGAATTGGATGAGACCCCAAGAGCCATGTAGTCCAGGATAGCACAATCCAAGTTCTCCCGACAGATGGCCATCCAGTCTCTGCTTATACACATTCCCTCACTTATCCAACATAAACAGGCCAGCAGAATGTTGGATAAGCGAAAATGATGGATAATAAGAAGGGATTAATGTAAAGCCTATTATACATCAAATTACATTATGATTTTACAAATTAAGCACCAAAAACATCATGTTTTACAACAAATCGACAGAAAAGGCAGTCCAAACATGTAAATATTATGTAGTAATTACTGTATTTATGAATTTAGTCCCCAAACATCATAATACAGTAGAGTCTCACTTATCCAACACTCGCTTATCCAATGTTCTGAATTATCCAACGCATTTTTATAGTCAATGTTTTCAATACATCATGATATTTCAGTGCTAAATTCGTAAATACAGTAATTACTACATAACATTGCTGAGTATTGAACTACTTTTTCTGTCAAATTTGTTGTATAACATGATGTTTTGGTGCTTAATTTGTAAAATCATAACCTAATTTGGTGTTTAATAGGCTTCTCCTTAATCTCTCCTTATTATCCAACATATTCGCTTATCCAACGTTCTGCCGGCCTGTTTATGTTGGATAAGTGAGACTCTACTGTATATTGAAAACATTGACTAAAAAAACATTGGGTACTAACAAATTGGCTACAAATAAAGATAGAATTGCATTAAATGAACTTACAGTAGCAACATTGTCGGAAATTAAATCCATAAAAAGTTCATTCCTTGCTGCCTAGAGAAACAGCTGTGGATCGGGGCGGGAGGCAAACTGCATTGGATAATCCAGAACGTTGGATAAGTGAATGTTGGGAAAGTGAGACTCTACTGTATATACACAAAACCTCCAGAGAAGGATACTGCAAAGAGTATCGCTGTTAAGAAAATAAATTAAAGTTATTTTGAGGGATTCTTCTACTAAGAAATATCTGTATATACTTGAGTATAAGCTGACCCGAATATAAGCCAAAGCACCCAATTTTACCATTAAAAAAACTGGGAAAACCTTTTGACTTGAGTATTAGCCGAGGGTGGGAAATGCAGCAGCTACTGGTGAACGGAATATCCAAAGTGCTGAACAACATTGTTTGGATAGGGTTCAGCACCTTGGAGAGCTCTGTAAAAGCCTTCCTTGAAACTAGGATTAACTTTTCATTGGCAATGCATTGAGCTGAATGAAACCTCCATGTCCAATGGCACTATACCACTCAGTAGCAAATGTTGTGGACAAAGGACAAGGAAGGCGGTTGTGGTACGTTTTCATTTGGCTTCTAGGTCTTGTTTGCTACTGCCAACCTGAGCCGAGAACGGCCCACTTCTCTTGATGTTTGCTCTGTCTTTGAAGCTTCAGACTAGAAATGAACTTATGTGCCCAAACCACAGAAGCAAATGAAAGCTTGCCTTCTGTGCCAGTGACCTTAAACATGAACATGCTTCTCCTTTGTGACCCTTCTGGGGAAATAAAAATATAGATGACGCTTACGCCCAGAAGCCCGAGAGAGAGGAGACCAACGAGGTGGAGGTGCCGCAGGTGACGGAGGAGAAACACGTGTGGGTGCCGGAGAGGGCGAGGCCACAGCCCACCAGGCCCGCCACGGAGAAGAAGACCCCGCGCACAGCCCTGGCCCACATGAGTAAGGAGCCTCCTGGGATCCAGATCCTCTTGGGGTTTATGATGGGAATTCACTGGCATGGGCGGTAGCTGTCTCCATGGGCGGATCTACATTGTGGAATGAATGTAGAATGTGCTCTCCTTTCTTTTCTCCTTCCTTCTTCTCTTCTCTCTCTCTTTCTTTCTCCCCTTCCTTCCTTCCTTCCTTCCTTCCTCCCTTCCTTCCTTCCTTCCTTCCTTCCTTCCTTCCTTCCTTCCTTCCTTCCTTCCTTCCTTCCTTCCTTCCTCTCTCAGTTGCTTCCTTCCTCTCTTGCTTTCTTTCTTCTCTCCTTCCGTCCTTCCTTTCTCTCCTTCCTTCATTCCCTCCCTCCCTATCTCCCTCCTTTCTCTCCTTCCTTCCTTCTCTGCTTCCTCCTTTCCTTCATTCATTCTCTCCCTTCCTCCCTTCTCTTCTTCTTTCCTTCCCTCTCTCTTCCCTCCCTCCCTATCCATTCTAGAAACTAAAGCTCCTAGGCTTTGGGATTGTTGGATTCTTCTTACATTGTGACACTCCTCATGAGATTTACAGGCCCTTCCCCTACTTTCTGCCCACCACATGAACGGCCTCAGCTCACGGTTGTGTCTTTTCTCCTGATTCCAGCCCAAGTGATCAAATGTGACACCAAAATGAGGGACAAATGCAAAGGCTCGACGTGTAACAGGTAAGCTATTTCGCTCCGTAGCGTCGGAAGGGACCGCGAGGGCTATCCAGTCCAACCCCATTGCTCTCTTTGCTCTTCTCACTTATTCCTACATCTGTGAAAATACAAGACCTTCTGTTCATTTCTCAATCAAGAAATAAAGGCAGGATACGCATCACCATCATCATCATTGAGTTGGAAGAGACCATAAGTGCCATGCAGAAACAATTATGATAATGGTGATGGTGATGATGATGATGTCACTCTGCATTTTTCAATGCTAAATAAACTGTATTGTATTTGTTATGACATGGATCCAATGGTTAGGAAGAACCTGTCCATGTTATAGTAAAATGATTGCATAAGTTAAGTTAAAAACCCATGCTGCCAGCAATGAAAGAGTTAAAACAACTAGAACACGACGAGCATGCACAGTTGAAAGAGGAAGCGAGGCTTTATGTCACTACTGCAGGCTGGGTTTGAATTAATTAGGGGGTAAAGAACAATATATATGTTAACTTTTGACTACAACCATGTAATGAGTAAGTTCTGAAATGTAAATAAAGATAAGAGCCACTGGGTTGGAGCAGAAAAGTTATTTAATTGGATGAGAATCTGCATTTTGGCTATCTGATTATCCTGATAGAATCCACTTGTGTTTCAATCCAAACTTTTTTTGGACTGGTCCTTCATATCAATGCAGCTGCCCTAGTTTGGCAGAGAATGTAAGCGATACAGTTGAATTGATGCGCCAAATGCCCATTAGATGAACTCTTTGTCTCCTAAGCGCTAAATTCTTTCCAGCCACATGACACTTCACGCTCTGCTTGCTGTGAGCTGAATGCTCAACGATAAGTATCCTGTTTTTGCGGGATACTTATAGTTGTCCAATTCGGACAACATTCGTCCAACATTCATCCAAAAGTTGAATTGATGCACCAAATGCCCATTACATGAACTCTTTGTCTCCTAAGCACTAAATTCTTTTCAGCCACATGACACTTCACACTCTGCTTGCTGTGAGCTGAATGCTCAACAATAAGTATCCTGTTTTTGTGGGATACTTATAGTTGTCCAATTTGGACAACATTTGTCCAACATTCATCCAAAGGTTGAATTGATGCGCCAAATGCCCATTAGATGAACTCTTTGTCTCTTAAGTGTTAAATTCTTTCCAGCCACATGACACTTCACACTCTGTTTGGTGTGAGCTGAATGCTCAACAATAAGTATCCTGTTTTTGCGGGATACTTATAGTTGTCCAATTCAGACAACATTTATCTAACATTGGCTCTGACTTTTCGGTATCCCATTCCGGTGACGTTTATTTGTCCCAGCTGGACCATCCGTTGCCTCTTCCTCGGCTTTTTTGCTGGAATTAAGAGCACCGTTTATCACTTTGTGATGTCGGCGGTGGGGCGCTTAAGGGGGTGGTGGAGAAAGCGGCCAAACCCAAATCAAACACCGTCCAGCTTCTTAAAGAGAAGGTTGTTTGGAATGAACAGAGCTGGAGGTGGTATTTATTTATTATTGCATCGCCTCCGTGGGTTGCTTTTCTAAACGCTACCAATGAGGTCAGTGAGTTCGCTGTAGATGGAGACGCTTGTGAATTTTCCTCTTGTAAGGAAGCTTCACCCCTGTAATCTGATTTGAAGATCCATGTGTAGTGATTTTCCACAACATTTTCCACCAAGCAGAACTCTTTAGATAAGAACTTCAACCTTCTTTGCCAAGCAGTGTTGAAGACCCACCAAACTACAAATCCCATGATCCAGTAACATTGAGTTAAAGTGGTGTCATTCCACATTCATGAATCTACAGTGGAGATGCAATTTTGGTCAACTATCTGGAAGATACATTAAGGTCAACTGGGCCTTTGGGTTGGAATGGTGTAGCATGATGAAGCACTAAATTATGGGAGTTGTAAAACTACAACTCACATGATTACATATCATTGAGCCCTGGCTGTCAAAGTGGTGTCAAACTGCATTAATGTGACAGTGTAGATGCACTCGGAACGCATCAACATGGTCTTGCAATTGCTCACCAATCCAATGTGGAGACCCTCTAATGATGGGCAACCAACCAATGTTCAACTAGTCCACTATGTTTTGGGAAGCAAAGCCATAGCTAAGTGTTAGAAATAGAGATGGAGGGATCAGTCTCACGTATGATGGAGAAATACTTTCTGTCCCAATAACTCATTCATTTGTTCCACTAGATACCTCTGTCCCGCCGGATGTTCGAACAGCAGAGCAAAAGTGTTTGGGACCTTCGACTATGAGAGTGTAAGTAAAATAATTAAACTTTAGGAAACTTTCAAAATTAAACCAAATTGGGAACTGCTCTTATAACAAAACAGCCTCATGGTATATAATCCTGGCCTGTTGGGAAGGCAAATCATCCTCGTTGACATGCAATGCTAAACAAACCCTAAATTGGACTCTTCCTGGTTTATTTAGCCACTCCCACTGGACCAAATTGGAGCAAGATCAGTGTGCATTGTTTGCTTTCTTGTTACTATTGTGACTAGGTATGGCAACGGCTACAAAGATTAAATACATGCTTCCTTTCAGTCATCCAGCATATGTCGGGCTGCCATTCATTCCGGCGTGTTGGACAACCGAGGAGGATTAGTCGATATCACCAGGAAAGGAAGATCAGACTTCTTTGTCAAGTCAACACGAAATGGAATTGAATCGATAAGGTGATTTCTGCCCCAAATCTACTTTATGTCCATCTCATTCGGACTTTATGTCCATCTCATTCGGACTTTATACCTGATTCTAATTAATGTTTCACTAACGTTGACTTTGCTCTTTCTTTCACAGTAAATTCAAGCCTTCCAATGCCTTTGTCGTGTCCAAAGTGACAGGTAAGTCCTTCTTGCTTTACATATTAAGTAGGGATGTGCAATATTTTCATTAGTCATCGGAAGTCAGATAAAATTAGTTAAATTCGTACTTACTAGGCGATATACAAAAGCAGATAATTCATTATATGGCAGTTTTCAAAGTGACAGGTAAATCCTTTCAGCGTTACATATAAAGTAGGGATGTGCAATTTTTTCGTTAGTCTTCATAAGTCGGATAAAATTAGTTAAATTTGTACTTACGAGGTCATATCCAAAAGCAGATAATTCATTATATGGCAGTTTCCAAAGTGACAGGTAAATTCTTTCAGGGTTACATATAAAGTAGGCATGTGCAATTTTTTCGTTAGTCATCGGAAATCGGATAAAATTAGTTAAATTCGTACTTACGAGGCGATATCCAACAGCAGATCATTCACATTCAGAAATTAGTGTGGATTCAGCCTTGGAGAAGTGTTTTAAAGCCATGCCAAATGAACATGGTCTGAACCAGCGCATGTTTAAATTATCATCAGAATTAGCATAATAGGGTTTATCTAATCCGCGTGCGTTTCCTTCCTCCCGTTCTCTTTAAAAAGCCCTCAACCTCAAAGAGAAAACCCAGCCTTCAGAAGAAAAGGCCAATCATTTCCACTTGGCCGGGCCCAACGCGTATCCTCCAATTTAGCTCCAACCGCCATGAGTTGTTCCCTTTGTTGTCCTGTTCCCTCCATTTGCCCCTTTCATGTCTTTGTGAAAACAGCCTTCCTGATGGCGAGAGGAGCAAAGCGAGGCATCTCCAAACACAAAACAGGGCGGATATTGTCCCCAAAATGCAGCCATTTTTTCCCGCCCGGTTTCCGTTGCAATCCAGGCCAAACACGCTTTTCTGCCAGATCTCTGTTTGCTTGAACAAAAGGAAGTCAAAGTGGAGCGCTTCAGAAGCCGTGCCATGGAGAGCTTTCTGAAATTTAGGGTTTGATTTAAGACCTGCCAGGAAGGACCGCCTGAAATCTCCCCAGTCTCATTTTAAATGGAAACACAGTTTTGTAATTTGTCGTATTTTTGGAAGGAAGGGGAAAAAATAAGTCTTTTGGGCAAAACATTCAAACGATTGTCTCCTTTTGGAGCAAATGTACCAAATAGGGTCTGAATCCAGGCCAGAGCTTACAATACAATAACATCTTTGGACTACAGCTTGCATAATCTTTTCCTAGATGGAAAAGGTGCAGTGGTCAATGTCTTCTACCTCTTTACCAAGTTTTATCAGGATTGCTCAAAAAATGAGGGTGGGAGAGTCCTCTAAAGTTCCCCCCTCCAGTGCTGTTTTTCGCTACTGCACATGCGCATCCACCGTTAACGAATTAATTACAAATATTCTGAATTTTTGGAAAGTTCCGAAATTTTTGCTTCAAAATTCAGAAATGACTTTAGAAATGAAGCGCCAGCACCCCCTACTTTTGGAGTGAGTATTGAATAATTTTTTTCATGGATTGCACATGCCTACTATCTATACCCTTGGAGCCCCAAAATGTATCTCATGGAACCCTCCAAACCAGGCATGGGCAAACTTGTTAGGAATGGTGGGAGTTGCAGTCCAAAACACCCGGAAGGCCCAAGTTTGCCCATGCCTTCTCCAAACCATCCAAACTTATCCAAATTATCTGGAAGTGAAGTTGCTCCTCATATATATCCACCACTGTATGATAATGTTGTTCTTGTTGCTACTTGGGAATTCTGGGAAATATATACTCCAAAATGTCACTTCTCTAAGCTCTGTATCTGTCATCTTTGAGTAGCTACCAAGTCCTTATGGTGACCCTCTTTTCCTTGAACTTCTCCAGATGTCAACATCTAGCCTTTGTTTCCTCCTCATCTTTAGATCTAGTAACACCAGCTAGATCTATGTCAGTGGTTACCAAATGTTGGTCCTCCAGATGGTTTGGACTCCATCTCCCAAGATTCATGACCATTGCTTAAGGTGGATAGGACTTCTGAGAGATGAAGTCTAAATGGACCAATGTTTGGGAATTCTTGATCTAGGTGCTCAGACTTGACCTCAAAGCTGCTCTAGATAATTCTGAAACACATCGTTCTGCTGTTTCCATATAATAATTCTATCTGAAGTTTCCATGAAATAGTAAGCTTCTTTGGTTGAGGAAGCCTACTGAGATCTGACCTCATGTCTGTTGAAAATGTATGCAGTGCTAGATGTGATAGTTATGTGGAGATGGGTGGATGGGAGTCTGTATTGAGTGTCTTCTCCCATGAGTTTCATAGGTCATCCGTATTTGTTTCCGCAGTGCAGACACTGGATTGTTACACCACGGTAGAAGAACTCTGTCCATTCAAGAAGCCCGCCACGCATTGCCCAAGGTACGTCATGGCATTTTATTGGGTGGGAAGGAAGTCTTCTGGGCATTTCTCTTGCAGGATCTCCATTGACTCATCTAATTGCTTTGAAAAAGCGGGATATAAATAAACACAATAATAACTGAGTCACATAGACAATCCATTTCTCAGCTTTCATGAAGATCACAACATCTTCTCTATTTGCCTCCATTCATATCTATTTCGAGCATGAGTTGACCAGTGTACCATTGGACAACCATGTTAATCTCTCACATTATAAATAATAATAATAATAATAATAATAATAATAATAATAATAATAGTAATAATAGGGTAATCTATTGGCTAGCAGATGGTTGGCTAGTCTTATTGACATCAGCCAATGAGCCAGAAGCTGCACAGCAATGGTTGAGCCACTCCTCATATAATATCGACCAGCAAGTCATGACTATTAGTCATGTTCATGTTCATGGATGGTGAATCAAATCCAGATTTCAATCCATACTTTATAGGCGCTATCTGAGATATTGAACATATTTTGGGGAGAGTTGCAAGAGGTCCTTCAGAGTCCAAGTTGGCTGTCCATCTTATATATAAGACACCGGTTAATGGCTTCCACTATTGGAAAGAGTATAAGAATTTCAGCAGTTGGGAGTCCTACCTGGAAACCATCTCACTATCTTTATAGATGCTATCTGAGATCTTGAATATATTTTGGGGAGAGCCGCAAGAGGTCCTTCAGAGTCCAGGTTGGTTGTCCATCTTACATATAAGACACTGGTTGATGGCTACCACTATTGGGAACAGTATAAGTATTTCATCAGTTGAGAGTCCTACCTGGAAACCATCTCACTATCTGTAATGGACTGATCCAGGAGAGATGTCCATACATCAATGGACCATGAGAAATCTGGCTGTGAATGAGATGCAGAAGAAGGCATTCATTTCAACACGCTTCTTGCCTTTCAGGTCATACTGTCCGGCGTATTGCAAGAATGAGCCATCCTACTGGGCTCCGGTCTACGGGACCAATGTTTACGCAGATGTGAGTAATCCTTTCTTTCCTTCCTGCTCCTGGTTGGTCAGGAACGTATTAGTATTGCTAGGGTTAACAACGTATTTTTCCTGCTCTAGAGCTAACAGTGGTATGCATTGCAAGCGTAAACAAGTCAGAATAACATTTAAATGGACTTTAAATGGTTTACATAGAGTGTGTGTGACTCCTGTATCAACTTATGGCAAGAATCCCAACTTGAGAAACTGCAAGTTGCTTCTGGTGTGAGAGAATTGGCTGTCTGCAAGGACGTTGCCCAGGGGACATTGCCAGATGTTTTGCCATCCTCTCATGTCCTCGTATGGGAAGCCTTTGCATTTTGGAAGGGACTTCTTTCCTTCCATCTCTCCTCCTGGTCTATTTTGGGAACCGTTCCCCACCGTGCCTCTTTCCCAAAGGGCTTCAAGAGTGACATTTGGAGGCTGGAAAAGGACTTCTAATGTTTTATTCTGGCCCATCTGGCTTTGATGATTATACTACGAATGGTTTGCTTCCCCGGTCCGCTCAATGGAGCTTTCAAAGGTCTGGAAAGCAAACGCCGGCCTCATTATTTCGCCATCGATCCAAAGCACCTTGGCTCTCTCTGGAGGGTTTGCATAAGGTTTTGCCAAACTGCCATGACCTCCTTTCTTGGAAACATACCTTTTCCCAAGACCTCGGCATGGAAAAAAGGGGCTAAAATAGCACTGATGGTTTCTATGGGAAGGAAAACAAGCTCGAATTGGTAGGTCTCGGTCCCAGCGGATGCCAAAGCAAAACTCTCATTTTTTCCCCGAAGGATGCAAAGGCTGATGCCCATTTCTTCGACTCTGTTTTGCAAATCACGGCCCATTTCCCATGTTCTTGTTCCCTTGGTCATTTCTCTCATTGGCTCCCTAAATCTCTTCCTGAATGGTCTGAGTGTTAAGGCATCAATAACAGAAATGTGGAGACCGAAGGAACATTGGGATTTTATTTTGTCCATTGTAATTATCCGGGATTGGCCCCATGAAAGCCACCCCGAGTCCTTTCTTCTTCGATGGAGGTGGGGTATAATAATAATAATAATAATAATAATAATAATAATAATAATAATAACCTTTAAATGCCCTTCTTTGCCCTCCACGCATCCAAGAAAATGTCACTCAAGTAAAGATACAAAGCTCATCTGATTCGACAACAATTTGATGAGCTTTGCAAAATGAGTTTCGTATCTTTACCCTTGAGTGACATTTTCCCATCCCTTCCTTGTGGATACACATTGCAAATATCCCAATTTGGTAAGAACGACGCTGATTAATCCTCTGCCGTCCCACTTTCCCAGCTGCTTTTAAAATGTCCCAGCTTCTCTCTCGGCTCCAAACTCCCCCCTCTCGTTCTCAGCTCTCTTCATTACCTGCAAACACAATCCGAAGTCCAAATGTATGTAGCTTCTAACTCCAAGAACTTAGCAAGAAGGAGAGGAACCTTATCCCTAATAATATAATACAATACAATACTAATAATACAATATAATAATAATACAATATAATAATATTAATTATCTATATATATAAAAGGGTAATGAAATTTCAGCCTAGGGCAAAACAACAAAATTACACATCCCAGAAACACTAAACTTGGCAGCACAACCCCTCATCCAGGCCTCTACGTTCATACAACAACAAAAAAGAAAAGAAAAATAAAGTCCTAATTAGAGGGAGAGGAATAATTGTTTTTATCCAATTGCTGCCAGTTAGAAGGCTAAGCTCCGCCAGGGGAAAACCTTTACCCTTTACCTTAACTACCACCAATACCTCAATACATTATTTCCCATACCACCATACTTCACCACAGCAACACGTGGCCGGGCACAGCTAGTATATTATATATTAAATGTAATATAACTAATAATATTACAATATATTGATATAGTAGAATATAGTAATTTATTGCCAGTATTGTGCTATGCTAATAATATAATATTGCATGTAAATTTAATTTGTAAGCCGCTCTGAGTCCCCTTCGGGGTGAGAAGGGCGGGATATAAATGTATTAAATAAATAACAATAAATAATAAATATCCTCACCCGCAGACTACGGTACATTTACACTGTTGAATTAATGCAGTTTGACACCACTTTCTGCCTCATCACACTACAGCATGAATCCACTTGAAATCCAATTTCTGCAGAATCTGGGTTTTGTAGTTTGGTGAGGCCAAAAATCCCCTCCGTAAAGTGGATTTGAAGTTGATTTAAAGTGGATCTAGTGTGATGAGGTCCTTTGACTGCTATGGTTCAATACTATGGAATAATAGGAGTTGTAGTATGGTGAGGAGGAAGGACTCTTGGCTTTGTAAGACTACAACTCCCACAATACTAGAACACCGAGCCCTGGCCCCGGCCTGGATGTAAATGACTTGGAAGGAATGTTTTGGGAGGAGTTGCAATGGAACAACTTCTTCAAGTTGTTGTTGAAGGCTTTCATGGCCGGGATCACAGGGTTGTTGTATGTATTCCGGGCTGTGTGGCCATGTTCCAGAAGTATTTTCTCCTGACGTTTTGCCCACATCTATGGCAGGCATCCTCAGAGGTTGTGAGGTATGGAGAAACCAAGTAAGGAAAGGAAAGAATATATATCTGTGTAGAGTCCAGGGTGTGGCAAGAGTCCTTTGTCACTGGGAAGCCAGCATTAATGTTTCACTTAATCACCCTAATTAGCATTGGAAAGGTTTTGTCTCTTTCCTTTGTTCAGTCATTAGCTGTCCTCTGCCCTCAGAGTGTTGGTTCTCATCTACTGTTTTGATTTTAGAGTTTTTTAATACTGGTAGCCAGATTTTGTTCATTTTCATGGTTTCTTCCTTTCTGTTGACGTTGTCCACATGCTTGTGGATTTCTTCAAGTTCCTCGCAGGCAGGCTGCTTTTCCTGAGCCAATTCCAGATGCTTTGCTATTGCATTTGACGGGAAATGTAGCACATATTTTCTTGAGCTGCCGTTCCTTTCCTTGACCTTATATAGAAGCCCAGAATTCGCCCTGGCCATTGAGATCGTGAAGACTGCCAGCAATGAGGCAGTGATGGATGGGAAGGAGAGCCTGCCTTGTATGGCTCGGGTAGGAGAGAACGGAGAGAGCGAGATCTATCACATACACCAGTCTATTGTCGGCGGAGGGTCACAGTGTCTCCAGATGTAGGTGAACTACAACTCCCAAGTGTTAAAGTCAATTCCCCCCAAAACCCTCCAGTATTTGGGCGTATCAGACATGTGTGCCAAGTTTTGTCCAGATCCATCAGTGTTTGGGTTCACACTGCGCTCTGGATGTAGGTGAACTACAACTCCTATAAATCAAGGTCAGTTCCCCCCAAACCTATTCATGGGGGTTTCGTATGCCAAATGCGGCCCAGGTCCGTTGTCAGTAAGGGTCACAGTGTTGTGTCTTGATGCAGGGTGGACTACAACTTCCATCATGTTGAGTCAGTCCCCAAACCCTTTCCAGTATGTCCAGTTGTTGATCAGTTTCTCAGTTTGTTGTGTGCCATAGAAAAGCAGGTTTAAGTATGGATTTACGAAGTCACGACCTGCGTCCCGATTTTTGCACAACCCTAATGATAAATGTGTTCTTCAATGTTTCAGAGCTCGAGTATCTGCAAGACGGCTGTGCACGCGGGGGTCCTGAAGGAGAACGAAGGGGGTTACGTGGATGTCATGCCCGTGGACAAGAAGAAGTCCTACAGCGGTTCTTTGAAGAACGGGATTCGGTCTGAAAGGTAATAATTGCCATGGCATTGAGCCACTGCAGTCCACGTGGTGTCCAACTGCCTTCATTCCACAGTGTAGACACACACCCTGAGTCCTCCTAACCTTGGGGTCCGTTCTCATCCTTCGGCTGAGCAGAGTGCAGAACCTTGGCCCAAAAACCCTCTCGTCCCATGGGACCTTCTGGGAAAACGACTACTTGCGTAATATTGCCTCTCTCTCGAAGTACCACGATGCCCCGTCCTCCTCTGTTCTGTGTGAACCTTCCTCGTGTCCTTTCTCAGGAGGGAAAGAGAGCTAACTTTGGAGGAACAGAAAGTCTCAGGATTGAGGAGCTCATGCAAAAATGTAGTTTTATATATTTTGCCCTTGCCTTTGCTGCAAAACAGAGACAAGGGATGGAGAGAGAACTTTGCAAGAGAGAAAAATCTCATATGTTGACACGTAGGATAGGACCCCAGGGTGCATTAAATGCATTTCCTTTCAGTTACGTGGTGAATTGCTCATGGCTTTAAGTTACCACTCTTCCCCTTGGCTACTCCTCCTCCTCCACGTCCTCTTGCCATTTCTACTCCTTCTCCTCTTTGATCTCCATTTCCATCTCCACCTCCTCCTCTTCTTCTTCCTCTTCCTATTTTCCTCTTCCTTCTCCTCTTCCATCTCCATCTCCTCCTCCTCCTCTTCTTCTTCTTCTTCTTCTTTCTCTTTTCCTCCTCTTCAATCTCCATCCCCTTCTCCTCTTCTTCCTTTTCTTCCTCTTCCTTCTCCTCATCTTCAATCTCAATCTCCTTCTCCACCTCTTCTTCATTTTCCTAGTTTCCTCTTCCTCTTCTTTCTCCTCTTCCATCTCCATCTCCTTCTCCTCCTCTTTTCCCTCTTCTTCCTCTTCCTTCTCCTCCTCTTCTTCCTCTTCCTATTTTCCTCTTCCTTCTCCTCTTCTGTATCCATCGCCTCCTCCTTCTCTTCCTCTTCCTTCTCCTCTTCAACCTCCATCTCTATCTCCTCCTCCTCCTCTTCTTCCTCTTCCTCTTTTCCTCTTCTTCAATCTCCATTTCCTCCTCCTCTTGTTCTTCTTTTCCTCTTCCTTCTCCTCCTCTGCTTCTATCTCCCATCTCCCATCTCCTTCTCTTTCTCTTCACCTTCTCCTTCTTACTTTCTCCTTCTTCCTTTCCAGCTTAAAGACTCCGAGGGAAGGGAAGGCCTTCCGGATCTTCGCCGTGAAGCAATAAACCTCCGAGAGGACCAGCCCTTCAATCCAAGGAGGAGCACGTTGCGCTGTACTTAAGCGACGGGACCAGGCCCATTCATCCCGACATGTAGTACGACAAAGCCCTATTAGTTAAAACTCTTGAAAGCGAGCGGGAGAGAAATAACAAGATGGCTGCAGGAATCGCCTTTGGACTATCCGTGTGTCATTGGCGTCACGTCTTATTAGGTTATATTTTTGCTATCAAATGCTTAGGGTCATTCCATGGAGGTTGTAGGTCCACATTATAAGAAGAAGAGGAAGAAGAGGAAGAAGAAGAAGAAGAAGAAGAAGAAGAAGAAGAAGAAAGGCATTCGACACTATAGAGTTGTCCCATTCCTGGCTACAATTTCCCAAAGACAGGTCCTTCAAACTTGCCCAAAGATAGCATGTTGTTGTTTCTGAAGTTGGGTGTGTGGATGGTTGAAAAATCAAATAGGTATGGAATCAGCCAAGAGACAACCAGTTGGCCAAAGTCAACCATCTCAGTGTTTCAGAAACGTCTTTTTGGGAAGTCTTAGCTGGGTCAATGGTTGGATGAGATAGGAACATGAAGTTGAAGCAACGTGGGCAGATATTTAGTGGACTTTGGAAAGGGAAACAACTTGGTCAACGAGTGCCATCTCTGAAAACGAAACAGAAGATGTGGCCTAGTTTGTGTTTGCTGGTCAAACAACCACAGAAGGTCTTGCGGTGATGTCAACACAACGACTAACCTTTTGCTCAGTGGCACACTAGACAGCCTTATATTAATTACTTAGAGTTTAATACAAGTTATTTTATTCAGCAGAGCTGATCGTAACCTCGCTACGCAGTGGTCTCTCAATGTGGATCTTTATTTTATTGTCGCCTTTTTGGTTTGTACAGAATTGGAGCTTGTCTCTCTCAACCGTTGTCTATGTCTGTTGGAATCAACCGTATTATCTTGCAGGGAGAGTTGTCCATGCTGCTCGGTTTTCTTGAATTCTATATATCTGAAATGTTTCCGTAAACTCCCACAATTTTTATTTTTACCATTTTTATCATTCCACTGTTTCTTTTGAAACCTCAAACCTTTCTGTGAATGAGATCCCAAGAGCCTGTTTGTTCCTTTTGTCCATGAAAATCTGGGTCCCTCTTTCTCGTTGGTCCACGAAACTCTGATTTCAAGCCATATCACAACATGACCAATGCTACGATTTGAACATGGGATAGCTATTTATTGAGAGAGGTGGGTGTTTATTTTGCAGTGCTCAATGGTTTTTCATTGGTTTGTCTTTTCAAAATTAGCAAGTCTCCGATTAACTTTGTGAGCACACGGGACTCTGCCCGTAAAGGACACGCTTCCATCCGTGTTGCTCCAATGGTGCTAGTTAGAGATCGGACATCTTCTTCCCACCTCTTTTGTTCAAGTAATAACCCCAAAATAATGGATTCATTTTCTGGGTAACTTTTGAATTTCTACTATACTCGAGTATAAGCCGAGTTTTCAGCCCTTTTCATGGCTGAAAAACCTCATTCGCCTAAAACTCGAGTGAAGATCCTGGCTGGCTTATATTCGGGTCGAGTATATAGATAATCAGAGTTGGACAGTCTTATCTTAAATTTTATGTAAATATTCAAAAACACAACCTACGGATGCCTCAATTAATTTAATTGTATTTGTATCTATTTTTATTTTTGAGATTTATCACCCTCGTCTTATACTCAATAAGTTTTCCAAGTTTGTTTTGGGTAAAATTAGGTGTCTCGGCTTATATAATCAGGTTGGCTTATACTCGAGTATATACGGATTTAGTAGAAGGCAGTGAGTAAATGCTGACTATGATTGAAATCCCAGGACAACATGACCCCAAATAATAATAATAATAATAATAATAATAATAATAATAATAATAATACTTTATTTTTCTATCCCGCTACCATCTCGGGGTGGTTAACATGAGGCTGAACCCAACACAGAAACAGAGTATAACAATTTAAAACACATATCAATGACTAAAAACAATAGTACAAATAGGTTCAGAGCTGTTCGGAAACTGATTCAATTAGAAACAAGTTGCTGCCTTACACTGCATCACACTCTGATTCCTTTAGCTTCTTAGTGTCAGATCTAGTTGTCAAACTCTCCAACATTTCACAGATGAAAGGGTGTGATATAGGCAACATCAGAGCCTTGTCAAGAAGGCAAAAGGTATTAATGAAGAACAGACAAGTTTGGATTTCGCTGTTGCAGGATTTCTCCTCTCCTTTCCTATCCCCCCGGCTTTGACTTCTGCACTTTGAACTCAGTTTGCAGCCAATGAAATAAGCTGAGGACAAAGGGGGAAAATGGGAGGAGAAGGTGAAAAAAAGGAAGAAAATGGGACATTCTGAAAGCAGCTGGAAAAGGGAATTAGGAGGGAATGAATTGGAACTCTCCACGCCAAACCAGGTGTAGCACAGTTCTTCTAATGCTGTGGTTCCCAACCTTTGGACCTCCAGATGTTTTGGACTTCAGCTCCCACAGTTCCTAACAGCCTGGATTTCTGGGAGTTGAAGTCCAAAACACCTGGAGGACCAAAGGTTGGGAACCTCTAGTCTAGTCCTACCTACAGATCACGGTAAGACTTCTCTGCTGGTTTCTTGTCCAAATACGAACCAGGACAGACAATACTTAGCTTGCATTGGATATGAGGTTGGAGGTGAGCAACAGTCACCACGCTTTGTCTAAAGCATTCCTTTCTGGTTGAGTCCTTCACCGCAATTCACCCCACAGTTGAACTTCCAATGAATATGGAGGTCCATTTGTAGGTCCACCTTGTGTGGATTTGATTATTCATGGAATCATGGAATCCTAGAGTTGGAAGAGACCTCACGGGCCATCCAGTCCAACCCCATTCTGCCAAGAAGCAGGAAATCACATCCAAAGCTCCTTCGACAGATGTCCATCCAGCTTAAAAGCCTCCAAAAAAGGAGCTTCCACCACAGAGAGTTCCTCTGTTGAACAGCTCTCACAGTTAGGAAGTTCTTCCTAATGTTTAGGTGGAATTCATAGCATTTCAATGTTCTCCATGGACTTTTATGGTCAGTTGGACTATAAGGTTGACCTGGAGGATCTAGAGCAGTAGTTCTCAAACTGTGGGTCCTCAGGTGTTTTGGTCTACAACTCCCAGAAAACCCATCCAGTTTACCAACTGTTAGGATTTCTGGAAGTTGAAGGCCAAAACATCTGGAGAACCATTGACCTAGAGATTCCTTGAGATAACCCCTTGGTCTTCCAAGACAATTCTGTGGCCAACTTCTAATGGGGGTTGACCTTCGATTCATACTGGAGGACACAAGAAAGTCCAAACTTAGCAAAGACTTAAAACCAGAAGGCTCGGCATGGCATTGATTTAGTTGTGGTATGCAATGAAGCCTGTAAGAGAATAATTTAAGATATTTCTGGTTCTTTTCAAAACAACTGGACCGCAACTTATTTGGGATACAAATAGGATGTGGATTCTTCAGTGTCGTCAGCAATGCATCCAGGCTTAGCAGAAGTCAGCAGCTTCCCCAAATACTAATTCATCCAAATCACAACTTATCCCTTTTGATTCATTTCTGTATGGCCTATAGGAAAAGTATCTTTGGAAAGATATAATCCATAGTCACCCTTTGATCAACAATATCCTGATAGCAGGTACATTCCAATGTGAAACCATTAGAGCCCAAAACACCATTCCTCCCTCTGCACAACTTTATAAAATCTCTCTCTGAAACATCAACAGCATAAACCTTACATGTGGGCCACAACAGCCTGCAATTTTTGTATATTTGCTTTGGTTTTTTTCTATGAAAAATGATGTATTTTTTACTACTTGCTCTGTAAAAAAAAAAGGAAGTTGACTGTAAATGGCTTTGTTTTAGCTTTGCATGATCTTTAAAAATATGTCTTTATTGTCTGGGTTTCCCTTTTTTACTTTTCAGCGAAAGAGCGATACCAAAAAAATTAAAATTAAATACCTATCGGCCAGCTTCTTGTTATTTTGATCTATGATATTTGTGGAAATAAAACCTTTTGAGAACTAAAACAGACTTTGAGCTTGAAATATCTTGGTTTGTTTGTTTGATGTTTTTGTTTCACTCTAGTTCTGAAACAACTTTTCACCCAGCATCACAACAGAGTCCAGTAGTACCATTTATAAAGGTTTATTAAAACATATGTAAAGGGGAAAAAAGGCATTTTCCAAAAGGGCAGAAGAGTAGAAAATATAAAATCAAGAAATGTCCAGGTATATAAAGAGAGCCAAAATCCACAGAAGTCATTCAAACATAAATCCATAAGAATGAAAACAGGAACTTTTCCCAAAGAACAAAGACAAAAACAGGAAACTGGAATCATGAACTTGAGAGCCGAGACAGGAAAGCCATCCTTATGTCAACGTCTCCTCTGAGAGGTGTAAAGCCAACACCACTTAATCTAAGCCCGACCAAATAGCCATGAGATCATGCCAAAGGCACCTGGGTTTCAAGATCATTTCACGGATTCTCTCAGAATGTCTAATCAGTCTATTTTTCACTCCCTCCATTCTCAAACCTAATCTGGCTTCTCAGGAAAATCCTCATCGGCCAAAGGCCGTTTCCCAAGAGAACTGGTTTCACTTTTTCTAATTGTCTGTGAATGATCACAGAAATACAAAAACCTCCCTCAACTGTCTGCAATTCTCTCCTAGCACTGGCAGACTCATCACTCGAAAACCCATCAAACCCCTTGTCCTCCGACATGTCAGAAAAATCCCCTGCTACAACAGTTTTTTCTAGAAGAGTTGGAGCATTGGAAGACTTAAAGAGTCTACTGGATTCACTTCAAAGATCTGTAAATCCTTCCAAACAACACCAAAACATAACATTCCATAGATATCGAAATCCATGGATGCTCAATGTCCCATTATATTATTGTAACATGACATCCCTTATATCAAATGGCAAAATACTGTAAATAAATAAATAAATAAATAAAATAATAAACCAAGGCTTGCTTTGGGGGATTTTTCTTTATTTTGGAGGAATATTTCAAGCCATGGATGTACATTTATCTATGGATAAGGAGGTTTCGGTCAAAGGAAAAGAAATGGAATCTGTGCCAAATTCCTTTAAAAATGGGTAACAGTAGGAGTTTTCCATGTTGTCCATCTTGAAACATCCCAATAAAATTGTGTCCCCTTATAATATTAGCCCTGTATCATAATATTTAATTCATCTAAAAATATATAAATCTTACAGTTTTATAGTTCACCTTATTCATTGAATTGCAAATTTGCTAAAATGTTAATATAACGCATGATCTCACTAAATAAAGGAAGGATTTTTGTGTGGTCAATGTTCTCGGAACGAGACCTTCAACGATGGCAAACATGCCTTCTCTTTTCGAGCCGCCTTTTAGAACCAGGACTAGTACAAACTTACATTGAGTGCAGATGCCATTTTATTTGAGGGCCACGACTCTGCAAATCTTGGCTTCAATAAAGTCCCCAAAAGTTGAAGCTTAAACTAAGGGATATTGTTCAGGCAGATCTTCCATGACTCTGGTAGAAAAGAGCTGCTGTCCGTACGTACTCTTTGTGGGGAGACAAGTCTAGGTTTATAAAGTGATCGCCCCCAAATAAACATATGGTTCCCTCAAGCTAAATATTAGCAAATCATAAATGGGGGAGTCTAAATATGACTTTCCAAATACTGGACATAAAATGAAATGAGTGTACATTCTCCGTGACATTGTGTCACTAAAAGCAAGTTGGATCCAATGGCAGGAGTTCCATCCAATGGCAAGAGGTTCCACTTACAATTGGGAAGAACCTATTGACCGTAAGAGTCCACGTCACCTTCATATCACCACCAATTACCAGAGATGATGGCATTGATGGTGTTGATAGTACGACATCAACTCCGCAGGACTGGCCACGTTGTCCAAATGCCTGATCACCGTTGTCTCCCAAAGCAGTTGTTCTACTCCCAACTCAAGAACGGGAAACGTAATGTTGGTGGACAGGAAAAGAGATTGAATAATGGGCTTAAAGCCAACCTTAACAACTGTGGCATCGACACTGAGAACTGGGAAGCCCTGGCCCTTGAGCGCTGTAACTGGAGGTCAGCTGTGACCAGCAGTGCTGCGGAGTTCGAAGAGGCACAAATGGAGGGAGAAACGTGCCAAGAGGAAGGCATGGAAAGATGAGTGAAGAAGCTCAAGGAGAAGAGTGCAAAGGCACGTTTATAGTGGACACAAAGCAAGGTCTAAAGATGAAGAGATGGATGATGTGGTCCTCATTGTACTCGAACCACTACACCACACTGCTCCTCACCCTCAAAGAACCAAATAACTACAACTACGAAGGATGTCATGCCCATTGTCCTTCACACACATCCCAAGAGGAGGAAGGTGCATCAAGCCAACCCTGACCAGGACTGCCTTCTGTCTGGAAACTGATGTCCTCACTGTGGAAGAACATACGGGTCAAGAATAGGTCTCCACAGCCACCTACGCATCCACCACCAAGACACTTGGAGGGCCATCATCCTCGAGCTACGAGGGATCACCTAAGTATGTAAAAGTAAGTACCAGAGATGGTATATGTCATTGGATCATTTGATATGGAGCATGAGATGGAGCATGAAGTTGCATTGATGGCTTGAGGGTAGGCTTCCTAGAAGCATCTTATGCCCATCTGTGGACAAATAGAGTCCAGACAACCCCTTGGTCCGACCCAATACAATTCTTCTGATGGTATCTTTAAGTTTAATGGGAATTCCAAACTTCAGTATTCACAACAGGAGGTGTCCATTGACCATTGCAACCAAAGAATCAAGGAGATAAAGAAGGAGAAGCTTTGCCTGTCCCATGTGCCAATAAATCGGTTATT
The DNA here is from genome assembly GCF_035594765.1 of Anolis carolinensis. Lineage (NCBI taxonomy): Eukaryota > Metazoa > Chordata > Lepidosauria > Squamata > Anolidae > Anolis > Anolis carolinensis. Next base: position 1,242,386 of record NW_026943820.1, read on the forward strand.
ATTTATTAGGTATGTCCAAAAAATCATTTTGAATCTTATATCGGATTGTTCTCGCTTTTTGAGACACATTCCGATATGTTGTCTCACTGTGCAACCGGCAATGTATTTTGAACCATCAATGGCCCATTTTCTAATTGTCTCTTAATGTTTCGTTAATTCCCCCCCCCCCCAATTTTTTTAAAATATATATTTTTAAATATTAAAAAAATTGTTTCTGCAACCTACCTTGAATGGGAGCTTAGCGCAGCCTAACCTGGTTGCCGCTCCCTGGCCAATCAGAAGCTTCCACGATGGACGCAAAGGTGGGGGCTAGTGTCCTTCTTGCTTACAAATACAGCAAGGGAATTTCTAGTTTTTAAAGCATCTTTGCACAACTTGCAAGTGCATTGCAAATTTGATCAGGATTGCTCAAGAAATGAGGGCTGGAGAGCCCTGTAAAAGTCCCCCCCTCCCCGCCTTTTTTTTTTTTGGGCAATTGTGCATGTGCGTCCGCCATTGTAGAAACATTTAGAATCATTACGAATTTTCGGAAATATCCAAAATTTTTGGGTGAAAAATTCGGAAATACTTTCTATATTGAAGCGCCAGAGCCCCCTACTTTAGAAACGAGAATTGAAACATTTTTTTCAGCGATCGGACATGCCTATTATTTATGCTATCCATTGAGGCATCACTCTGGAACCACACCAATATTTCTTATCCAAACATGGAAGCCTCAGTTTTGAAATCTGTTATCATGATGTCTCATGTTGGCTCTTTCCAAACCCCTTGCAACCCAATGTGACTTGACCTCCTTCTGCCCGAAGATGAAGCTCTCGTTTCTTCAGGAAATGGATCCGGATGGTCTTCCTTCTCTTCCCTTTTAGCCGAAAGCATTTCATGTTTGGCAGCTTTTACCCCAGATCCTGAGGAGCAAGCAAGCTTGGCAGACAGACAAAGAGAATGGCAGATCCTGGATGGGCGTTGACGTCAATGGCCATCAGAATGAGAAAAAGGCCCAGAGTGAACCAAGGACAGGAACTGCTAGAGCCTCTGGCAAACGCACCGAGCCGTGTCGTTCTCCATCCAGACTTCTAGGACAGGCAACGTGGGAGTCGAGGAGGACAATATGGAGAACATCTGGAGATGGTGCCTTGCCAGCTTGCCATCCCTGCTTTGATTAGGGAGATGGGTGGCCCCATCCAGATCTCAGTGCTGGGTTTGAGAAGGAGAACTTTGGAAGAGGTTGGGAAGAAGGAACACGATGTCTCAGGCCTAGATCCAGATCCTGGTCCCAACCCGTGTAGGCTTATTGAATCACTCGCAAACCAAGGCAACGGAAAGCCTTCTTGTTCAACGTGCCTACTAGTTGGGTTTCTGATGTTGGTGGACTCTGGATGTCATCAGTCCTAGACTATTTATTTATTTACAGCATTTTTACCCTGCCTTCTCACCTGAGAGGACTCAAGGCGACTTACATAAATTGGTAAAATTCAATGCCTAAAACAGTGCACTAAAAACAAACAGCTTATACAGATCAAAATAACAATATAGAATAAAAACATATAATACAACATTTTAAAAACATGTATATATTTGAGTCCATTAAATTACACATAGTCGAACAAAATTATTTAATAACATAAAATCTAAACAAACATCCACATTAATTTACAACAGCCAACTAGAGTTCATCAATCGCAATACCCCAGATTATGGATTTCCATGTGATGAGGCCGAAGGCAGGGCAGATCCATGCATCTGATGAAAGAAAGGGGCTCTACTCTTGGCCCTGAAGGTTGCTGGTTCAAATCCGTGAGATGGGGTGAGCTCCCGTCTGCCAGCTCTAGCTTGCAGGGACGTGAGAGAAGCCTCCCTTGGACAACATCTTTGTAGACGGTCAATTCTCTCACAACAGAAGCAACTTGCAGGATGTTCTTAAGTCGCTTCTTGCTTTATCACACCCTTCTTTTCCTGAAACAGGCTCATTTTTCTCCACCTCACATTTCTCTTCCATCCATTGGTTGTTACAAAAGTCCTAATTTTGGCCCCAAACTGGATCTCGACTTCACAGTGCTCTCTGGAGTTATGGGAACCACAACTCCCCTCAGTCAAGGGCAGTTCCCAAAACCCTTCCATGATATTCTGTTAGTCATGGGAGTTCTCCTTTCCCTTTCTTTTCCTGCATTATGCCTCAAATACCCATCCACCACCCCGCCTTGATCCTTATCTTTCCTCGAAGCAACTTGTAGGCCAGAAGCGATGCTGTGGATCATCTCAAGATGTGGACGCTTGGAGCATGGTTTGCATTACCGCTTTGCTCATAACGAGCTCTCCAAACTGGCTTCCCTCCTTCCAGATGTGTTTCCAATTTTCTCCTGGAAATGTGAGTCAGGTAATCCTGCCAACAGCATCGGTTCCTTGGTCCCAACAACTCAAAATAGCTTCAAAAGAACACGATTCTGAGCAAGCACCGGCCATGGCAAGCATTTCCTTACCATTTCTTTGCCTGATTCAGCAAACACCTCTCTCCAAACCCTTTCTGTGACTCAGCAACATGTACTTTTGTGGCCACTCTCTCTACATCTGGTACATCATTGCATGTTGGACAGATTGATGGACAGATGAACTACATA